>NC_141073.1:43528385-43538385 GCF_041138505.1 Cibotium barometz | reverse complement strand
TGCATGGTATTAGAGCTCTGGCTTCATATAACATGTCTTTCATAGTCCCTTAGAGAAATGGCATCTTCTAGAAGGACCCCACCCACCACCATTTGGTGCTGATGGAAAGCTGAAGGCACCAATTATCCTCTTTGAAAGTTCAAGCTTAGGGACATTCTTTCCTCCTATGAGCTCTAGGACACCGTCATTTGTGTTGAGCCACAACAAGGGATGTAGATGACAATGTTATACCATCTGTTGCCAACTTTGTCTAAGCTTAGAGATGAAGGGATTTAAATGCTCTTTGTGCTATCATCACTAGCGTGAAAGATAGTGTATTGACCACATGTGGCTCAACATGTCTCCACAAACTACACAAGCATGGAATTTGTTATAGAGCCAGTATGAGATTACAAATCACTTACATTAGGCAAAATATGGACTCTCATTTTTTTCCCTTAAGGATTTCCGCACCTCCTCTCTCTAGAAAATTAAGCTCATGGTGAAATTTTTGCAAATCAAATCAAAAGTTGGCGGGGATTTCACATTTGGAATCTACTCATCGTCGGGACCTTTCCAATGATATATAGCAAGATGGAAAATTTCATTGGCATCACCAATTTGGGGACTTCTTGAATAATCAAAATTTCCCATCTTGCTATATATCATTGGAAATGTCCTGAGTAGACTCCAAATGTGCAATCTCAACCAGCTTTTGATTTGATTTGCAAAAATTTCACCACGAGCCCATTGTCCTAGAGAGAGGAGGTGTGGAAATCTTTAAGGGGAAAAAATGAGAGTCCATATTTCACCTAATGGAGATTCAGAATCTTGAAAATGAGCTTCTACTACAAGATAGTGTGTTGACCATGGTTTAACATGTCTCCATATATGCACAAGCATGGACTTTGTGGTAAAGACAATATGAGATCACAAATGACTTAAGGATCCAAAATCTTGAAAATCAACTTCAACAAGAGAAGTTGAATGACGGTGAAATGGTGGAGGTGTTTCTCAAAGATCTCCATGACCATATGGCTACAATTGGCATGAGTACGCTCTCATCAAACTCACTCCTCCTTGGTGACCTCCTTGAAGGCCTGTTGAGATTGACATTTTAGGGGTAGTCTTTGTCTTTGTTTTTAAGGTTATGGATTTCCATAATGGTTTGACAGGGTGGTTGATATATCAAGGTGAGAGAAATGTTGGGTGTAACGGTTGCTTCAAGTGTTATGGTCTTTTTCACCAACTGACTACATAATCAATGGATGCTTGAGGTGATGGCCTAAATTTAGAAGACAAGGATTGGGATGCTAAAGCATTCATGGTGTCCTCATTCGCCATGTCCTTAGCACTAGTAGTTTGGACATCGACACTTAATTTTATATCAAAATTAGTGATGTCCTTTTTGTCACTCTCTCTTTGGTTGTTCAATTGAAATGGAATTAACAAATATACCCTTAACCCTTTGGGATTCAATGCAGGCTTTGTATTGTTGACACATGTTTTGCTTTTGTTGTCATTGTAGTGTATTGCCCTCTTATGCAGAGGCTATAGCTCAAAGAATGGCTGCTGTTGACAAGAAGTACGAAAGGATGTCACGAGCATGTCATCAAGCATCGTGCTTTTATGTAGATGATGAGTGTGAGGAGAATTAGATATTGTGCTAACAACCATCCTCTCGAATGAATAATCTTGCTCTCTTTGATTTCATGACATGTACACTTTGAATTCCATTTGGTTTTTATTTGGTTCATGGCTCTCACATTTATTGATAGATTGTCAATATGAATCGATGCTTGAAAACCACATGGTTGTAGGGTGAGTAAGCATTGGTTGTTTCTTCTAATTTTTAATAATTTAAGTGCTCTAATTATGTTGCGTGATTCTCCTTTTATGATTGCATGTTGATTTGAGAAGTCCTAAATGACAATACATGTTAATATATTCAAGAGCAATTACAAGACATAGTCATTTGGATGTATGGATGGATCCATCACCCAGAGCACTATGGGTTTTTGTAGTCACTCGAGTTTGGGGCTTACTTAGTTATGTTCGCTTGGTGTCTTATAACACTCCTTTGATTTGAGGTGGTACTTGAGGCATAGGCTACTAACATTCAACTGTTAGATTAAGATTTGATATTGGCACGTTTAACCCCCTTGGTTAGCCATTTTAGCCACCGTTCTTTTTCTTTTTCTTTTTTTTTTTCCCTTGTAGCCTGAAACAACTTTTATATGCTGGGTCTACTCCCCTATCTCTCAAATGAGGGTTCATTAGGGTTTGTCAGGGTTCGTATGCATGAATTTCTTGTTGGGTAGCATTAAGGTATGTGAATGTCCTCTTAGAATTATTCTTCTAAAAAAGTGCACACGCTACTAGTTTCCCAAATGGTAGAGGTCTCAGAACCTATTTTCTGTCTCTATCAAATCATGCATTTTTTTCAAAAAAAAAGTCTCAATAACTCAATTTTTGCATCCCTTTTCCGAATGTGTACAAAAACATTTGGAAACAAGTTCTATGAGAGAGTTTTGGACTAATATAATTTTTCTCTCCTGAACCTATCAAAATTCTTGTGTTTGGTAGCGTAAATGGTAGTCTAAAAGTGGTCCACAAGCTTGTTTTATTGGTTTTAACATGTGTGCATTGGCCTCACAGGGCTACTTTTTTTTGTTTTCCTAGCACCATATTTATCACATGTAAAAAACTGAGTTTTTCATGATGTGAATATATTTTATAAAAAAAAGAGTTTTTCACGGTCGTAAAAAACCAAAGTTTCACGCTTGAATATCTCTAGATTTTCGCCCCACTGGTGTGAATATCTCAAAAAAATAGTTTTTTCACACATGAATATCTTTGGTTTTTCATGCCACCATTGGCATGAATATCTCATTTTGAGAGTTTCACAACCGTGAAAATTTGGAGGTTTTCATACTTGAATATCTTTGGTTTTTTGTGTCGCCGACCATCGATATGAATATCTCAAAAAAATAAATAGTTTTTTAAGAGCGTGATTATCTCTCGACCACGTGAATGACTTTTAGAGAGAGAAACCTATGCACGAATTCTAGAGAGAGAAAATCATGGTTTTTTTCCATGCGTATCCCTCGATGTGAATAACTTATAGAGAGAGAAGCTTGTAGTGGATTCTAGAGAGAAAATCACTTTTTTGAGCTTTTTTTAGTGGTGGTTAAATCTGCTTTGCATAGATAGGTTGGTTTTTAATTTCAATGAGTGGGTACATATGGTTTTTCCAAAAAGTAAAGTAGGAGGCCAACGTCAACACTTTGACACCCTCTTATTCATGTCTTAAATGACCCCCAAAAGTGGAGCCTATCCAGCTCAATAGGGCATCTTCTCATTGAATACTAATTAGCCACTAGAGTTGTGAAAAATAGTAATTAGGAGTTAATCCAAGATTAACTCTTTCACTAATTTTTTCTCTTTTAGAATGATTAAGAGACCCACTAATTATTAATTAATCCATACCATCAAGCATATCATTAGATTAAGTATTGAATTGCTAAGGTATGTGCATTGTTTAAATATGTGAATTAATAAATAATTAAATATCAATAATCTCTTAATTATGAGCTCTTTTCTTATGTATATCTATGCAAATGAGAGCTAAAATCCTTAATTTTGTGAGTTTTGTGGGTCAATGTGGTGCATTAATGTATCAACATGCACTCTATGTACTTCTAAACACTTTTTGTAAACTCAAATGGGTCCAAAAATCACTAAAATTTCTCACTCTTTGTCTTCACTCACACCATTAATACAAAAAATCAATCCAATTAGTATATTTATTTTTATAAATTAAGATTTTTTTATAGTTTTATTGAATTTTTTAAATGGTCAAGCTAATTAAAATGTTTTCTAACACTCTAATCTACTCAAATACAACAAAAAACTCATTGGAAGTGAAAAAAAATAGAATCTAAAGTCTGTTAAAAATACAAAAGAGAGAAAAACTTTCACTAAAATGAGTCCTAATGCTCAATGTGATACAAATGTTGTACTCTAAGCCAAAATTAACCTATATGTATGCTAATGGAACCATTAAATCAATATAAACACAATAAAAATAATAAATTAAACAAGAAATTAAGGTAAATGACATTCTTTTCAAAAGAAAAAAGAGAGCAAAAACACCACAAATCTCCATCAAATGAATTAATTTTGTGGAAATCCATTACTAGAGAGTATGGGCAATGGGTTATGCCAAGATTTAGATATTTGTGAGCTAAAACCATTGTGGGGATCTTTCCAATGGTCGAGCTCGAGCACACTAGCTTCAAGATCTCCACACCTTTGTGGGTAGCACTTTCTATCACCATCTCTCACGAGCGTTGTCACATCGTCTCAGTGGACTATGGGTCCTCGTCCCTCCTCTTACCTCAAATCACTCATACACACTTACTACCACATGCAGCCAGAGCAAGGCTTAATTACACAATGGGAGAGTCTCGAGAGAGTATATTGCATTTTGAGAGAAAATGACTTATATATAAGGCCATAAGTGTCCACACACACTTAAATTTTGCAGGTTGATTAGGTACCCAATGCTCATAAGTGGCCTATTTATCATATAATGCTCAATCTCATATTATATGTGTGAAGTAAATTCATAGGAAATTCATTCTAGCTTCTCACCACCCACTCTTGGGGTGGGAATCACTATACGTATTTCATCCAAGTTGTACATTTGGACACCGTTGCTTCAAAGATTGATCATACATGCTTTTGGTGTCTCTCTATTTGCTATTTGATGTAGAACTATAGTGGCCACTCTTGTTAAGCCCAAAATGGGGTTAACGTCCCTAGAACACTCTCTGTCCTAGGGATGTGAGATCCGTTTAGGAGCCTAGATAAGATTAGAAGCTTATATTAGGAAGCTTCTAGACCTAGATAAGCTTATAATATTCTAGACCTAGATTGACCTAGAAGCTTGTAAACCTAGATAGACCTTAAAGTTTTGAACTACATATTTATGATAAATCCACCACAACTTTATGATCAATCGACTCATTCACTTATCTTACTAGCTTTCGGGTAGCTTTTTTATTCAACACACATAGCCTTCCATCTCTACATCTTTCCAAATTTCTCCTCTACTCAAGCACACGAGAAGATTAGTAGTATCATCTATGCTTCTGTACTAGAGCACATGAGTGGATTAGTTGTTAGGAACTTGCCACACAAAAGAGAATCAAAGTACCAAAATTACACACAATAATCACGAATAAATATTCAACTCCAAACAAATAACCTGTTTTTAAATGACTGTTTTATGTCAAGAATGTTGGGGAAGCATTTTGACCGTCTTGTGAATGAGGTCGTGTGTAGACATATTAAACGTAGACATGGAAATAAACATGGAAGATAAACCATAGAATTGAAAATTGTGCACAAAATAAACATCATGATCAATCAACAAGGATTGGGTTAAATCTCCCCCTCAATCGTGCTGGCTCCTTTCACGACATGAGTATTTAATCATGTATTCCTCAAAATAGTCCTTGAGTCAATCGTGAAGCTTTTGCCAAAAATAGGGCTCTTTTTACAAAAATAATCAATCCTTCTAGACTCGGATGTTCACACACATCTAGTGTGTACCAAAAACAATAGTGAACCTCTAGCTCACACGCACTACACCTGTGCGCATCGAGGCACATAAATATATGAGTATAAATAAATGGCACACGACCAACCAACAATAATGACGTATAACTCATAAATGTCGAGGCAATGTAAACGCCCATGCACATGATAAAATCCATGCAACACCTCGTTCGGTGACCCTCGCACAAGTACAATGCCTCATTCCGCATCCTTGTACTCATCACCTATACTCAACAAGTTAACATGTTAGGTGAGGCAATCAAACACCAATATCAACAACACTAGCATGCATACACATGGCATCACCCAATCATAGCATACATAGCATAGACCCACAAAGCATATGCCAATCACACTTACAATGTGGTATTAAATATGACATCACTCATGATACTAACTGCAAGCATGGCACAATGGTCAGATGGGCGTCCCCAATAGACCATAGAGGGCAAATAATGTAACATCCCTCTTGCTCGGGTTAGCAACTGACCTCAGTTGGCGTATTTGATAGGAGTGTATTAAGTCACGGCATGTGCGGAAAAACCGCTCGTGCATCCAATGAGCATCTTCTATCGGATGGTTCTTCAAGGTCAAAAGATATCTGTTATGAACATTGCCAGTTCTAGTAGTAGTCCACTCCTGGTCAATAATTTCATCAGGTATTAATTGCTCTTCATCATCAACTAGCTCTGGAGGTTCTTCATAAACAGGATGAGTAGGGATTGGTCCTTTAAAGGGTCTCAATAGACTAATATGAAAAGAGTTATGAATCCTCCAATGGGATGGAAGATCTAGTCTATAAGCCAGGTCATTGATTTTGTCTACTATCTTGAAAGGACCATAGAATCGAGGTGCTAGTTTGACAATAGGATTCTTTTCTACACTTTTAAGTCTCCTCTTTTCTATCCTCAAAAGTACATGGTGTTCTTTTTCAAAAATCATGGGTTTCCTTTTCTTATTGGCATGTTTTACATACTTTTCCTGAGCCTTCCTAATAGCCTCTTTAACTTGGTCATGAATAGAGCTAAAGTCTCTAGTAAATTCATCAGCAACTTCTATATTGTGGGAAAGATGAGTCATCGGAGTGGGAACGGTCTTTTCACCATACACTATCTCAAACAGTGCATTTTTAGTGGCAGAGTGAGGAGTGTTATTGTAGGCAAATTGGAGAATATGTAAATATTTATCCCATTGCCTAGGCTGTGATGAAACATAGGTTCTAAAAAGGTCTAGGATAGTGCTATTGGTCACTTCAATCTGGCCATTGGATTCAGGGTGAAAAGCAGTAGAGAGAAATCTAATTTTGTGCCTAAGTTATCAAAAAATGTTCTCCAAAAATCGCTACAAAATTTAGAATCTCTATCTGACAAAATGACTTTAGGCAAACCATGATGCACAAATATATGCTTTAAAAATAAATGAGCAGCTTGATGAGCAATCACTTTCTTTTTACATGCAATGAAATGAGCATGTTTGCTAAATCTATCAACTACTGTCCAAATCATGTCATTCTGATTAGCAGTAAGTGAAAAACCAGTTATAAAGTCCATTGAAATCTGCTCCCATGGTTCATTGGGAATTGGGAGTGGCATAAGTAATCCTTGCGTTTTTCCCTTATAGCTTTTAATCTTCTAGCAAGTAATGCATTCGACCACTAACTTGGCTATATCTTTCTTCATAGATGGCCAATAAAAGTCTCGAGAAATGATCTGTAAAGTAGATGATACTCCTCTATGCCCTGCATATGGGGGTTGGTGCAACTCCTTCATAACAAACTGTCTAAAAGGTCTCATGATGTATAATCTCCTCTAAAAGAAGAGATATCCATCATGATAAGAGTAATCGGAGTGGGGAGTCCACCTAGAGATATCCATCATGATAAGAGTAATCAGAGTGGGGAGTCCACCCATTATCTCTCATTTGGGTCCGTGTCTGAAAAGTCTGAGTCTTGATCATAAGAGTCTTTCATAGCATTGAAAGTTGAGCTATTTACAGCTGTGATGTGATGAACACTAGGTCGTCGACTAAGGGCATCAGCGCAACTACATTCTCTTTTCTGGGCTGATAGAGATTAGTAGGCTAGAAACTCTGAATAAAAGCAGCCCATTTGATGTGTTTATCAGATATTAAAGGCTGGCTATTTTTACAAAAATAATCAATCCTTCTAGAGGATGTTCACACACATCTAGTGTGTACCAAAAACAATAGTGAAACTCTAGTTCACATGCACTACACCCATACACATCGGGATGCATAAATATACAAGTACAAATAAATGGCACATGGCCAACCAACAATAATGAAGCATAACTCATAAATGTCGAGGCGATGTAAACGCCCATGCACATGACAAAATTCACGCGACACCTCATTCGGTGACCCTCGCACTTGCAACACCTCGTTCGGTGACCCTTGCACACTCATGCCTGTGTGACACCTTGTTCTCGCACAAGTACAACGCCTCATTCGGCATCCTCGTACTCATCACCTATACTCAACAAGTCAACATGTTAGGTGAGGCAATCAAACACCAATATTAACAACACTAGCATGCGTACACATGGCATCACCCATTCACAGCATACATAGCATAGACCCGCAAAGCATATGCCAATCACACTTACAATGTAGTATTTAATATGACATCACTCACGATACTAATTGCAAGCATGGCACAATGGTTGGATGGGTGTCCCCAATAGACTATAGAGGGAAAATAATGTAACATTAGTTGTATCATCTAGTTTACTGTAATCATATTTTTTTATTCTCTATATCTATAGCTCTCATTCGTGTTGTGTGCAAAGATCCAATTTTATTGTGTTAACACATAGTCTATAACTTCTTACATGGTATCAGAGCTCAAGGTCCAAACAATGTTTTGGTGTAGTTTTAAGCTTCTATAAGAAGATTTCAGAAAAATGGCTCTTGAGAGCTGCTGGAACATAGACACAAGGTCTCAACCACCACTATTTAGTGAAGGAAATTTGGATAGAAGTTAAATTAAAGGAAATTCTACCTTGTACGAGCTATGGAAGACCATCGTTGGGGTCGATGTGATGTAGCTTTTTATAACACCAAATCCACTTGATTTAATGTATTCTGTCACATCCACCTCTTACACTACAACACATCGGGAACACAACAACGTTTTTTTTTACAGCGTTTCTATAGCATTTCTGCAGAATTTTCCAAAGGAAAATGTTTAGGGTATTAACACTGCAAAGAAGCATTTTTTCGCTACTTAGCAACATTTTTTCGGTGTAAAAACGCTACTAAGTAGCGAAAAAATGCTGCTACATAGCAAAAAATGCTATTGAGAGTAGCGTTCTTTATAGCAAAAAAACGTTGCTATACTGTAAAAGAATATCCCGCTTCTTTTGCCGCCGTGTTGTTTTTATCTTTTGAATGCACTAAACTTGGTACTTTGAGTTTTTTTATAGGTTTATGCCTAATCTATCACTTCTACCTCTCCTACCATGTCCTCCTCTTACTCTATCCTCCTCAAGCTCAAGCAAGGTATGTCTTATCTTTTCCTTCATCTTCTATGCAATCAAGTTTTCCATGAAAGCTTTCTTGTTAGTATTCCCTTCTCTTTCCTCTATTTTATTTTTTTCTTTTCTTCTTTTTCTCTTCTTATTGAAGCTTAACTCTAACCCTAGATTCTACATATAAATCCTAATTTAGAGCTGTCCATTAAAGCCTCCAAGGTAAGAGATCTTGATTTTTTCTTAATACTTTTTTTTTCTTAAATTGGTTTGATTTTGTAGGTTGTTAACACATACAAGTCTCACAAGGTAAGAGATCTCTTTCTTGTATATTTCTTTTCTTATGCTTTTACATGTTTATAGGGTTTATAAGTTTTAGGGCTATTAAGATTAGGGTTTGTTATTAATACTTTTTTTCTTAATTTGGTTTGATTTTGTAGGTTTTTAGCACATACAAGCCTCACAAGGTAAGAGATCTCTTTCTTGTATATTTCTTCTCTTATGCTTTTACATGTTATAGGATTTGTATGGTTTAGGGCTTTTAAGACAAGGGTTTGTTATTTTTTCCATGCTCTATGGTGGATAGCCTTTTGAGAGATATGCTTCTCTCAAGAGGTGGCCATATGCCTTAGTCTCATGCATGAAGCTAAGACATAAAGCTTATGCATGAGGCTAGTGCTGCATAAGCCTCATGCATGAGACTTATGCATCAGCCATATGCATAAGTCCATATGCATAATCCTCATACATGAGGCTTATGCATAAGCTTTATGCATGAGGCTTATAAATAAGCCATATCCATGAGACTTGTGCACAAAGTCTCATACATAAGGCTCATATATCAAGCTTATGCATGAGGCTTGTGCATTAGCCCCATAAGCCTCTATGCATAGTCTTTAGAGAGCTAT
>NC_141073.1:40578385-40720885 GCF_041138505.1 Cibotium barometz | reverse complement strand
TTTGTGGTGCACACCCAGTTTCCCATGCCATGCGGGGGATGCGAGTGATGGGCATCAATTTGAGTTTCATGATGTATGTAAACATCCTTTTCAAAGCCTTTATCTCTAGAGGCATATTTCCAGTTTCCAAGAGCAACACTGAGTATGGTGTAGTTTTCTTGACGCCCAATTGTCTACATAGAAACTTCTTTTGTATCTTTTCCATCTCATTCCATGTGTGGGTTGAAATGCTAGCACCCCAAACTTCCACCCCATATAAAAGGGTTTGCACTATACATGTGTCAAAAATGATGGCCTTTATCTCCCAGCATCTGATAGTTTTTTGCGCACACATGTTTTCAAATTGATAGTACTTGGCATGCTCGGCATCAATTCTGTTTTGTGCACATTGTCTCCAAGCATAGTTAGATGGGATATCTATCCCCAAGTACTTGAAACTGTTCACTTGTTCAATTTGCTATCCTCGATATTTGAGCATAGGCTGATTTTCCTTCTTATGAGTACTCACTATTATGAACTTTGTCTTGTCCACATTCACGGAAAGACCGGTGGCTTCACAGAAAGCATGAATCGCATCTACCAATCTTTGCAAAGCTATTATGTCATGTGCAAAAAGAACCACGTCATCTGCATATATGAGTAGTAAGAGTGTGAGCATTCCGATGGCTGGCCCTTCCCTATCTTCTTTGAATGTTGGAGGCATGTAGTCCTCTAGTTGGTCTATGCATAATCCAAAGAGTGTGGGGGACAGTGGGCACCCCTGTTTTACTCCCATGTTGCTTGAAAATTCTCTGGAGAAACCTGTGTGTGTTTTTAATTGGCATCTAACTTGTTGATATAGTTGTGCCACCACAACTTGAAGATGCATGGGAACCCCAATATGTTCCATTCTTTGCCATAGGCCGGCTCTTGGAATTGTATCAAATGCTTTTGTGAAATCTACAAAACAACAATGCAGATTTTTCCCTTTCAGCCAGCTCTCTTCCATTAGAACTCTGAGCGAGATGAGATGATCAATGGTGTTGTGCTTGGGTCTAAAGCCCGCTTGCCCCTTGGCCCGTTTGCCATTTGTTTCTGCCCATGAGCTTATGGTTTGTTCCAAAATGCTCCCCAAGAGTTTTGACATACAAGACCCCACCATGATAGTGCGATAGTTAGTGGGCTGATTCGCATCTCCTTTCTTGAATAGTGCTTTGATCTAATTTTTTTGCCAATCTATGGGCAGCGCTTGTGTGATGGCTTTATTAAGAAGCCCACATATCCATTGCCGTGTCCGGTTACCTGTCCATTTAAGCATCTCCGAATTAAAATGGAGCGTGTCGAGTGCTTTACCGTTGGCTAATTTTTTATGCCTTTTGTAACCGTCTTGAAATCTAAATATTCTCCTATCTGAGTGTTATTGCACATGTCCGGCACTCCTTTGGTCTCTTTATGTACATACAATTGTGCGACATATGTAAGCATGTCCTCCGGGCTTATGTCTCCTATATATCTTGTGTGTGGCTACTTGTTGGATATCCCATGCAGGTGGCTCCCCATTTGTAATATTCAATGTTAAGTGGGGGCTGATAGTATGCTGTTGTGGTTTGCCGGTGTATGTATGTATTGATCCAGGCAATCAACCATAGCCTGTATTTTCCTGTGCATTCCATAGCCTCTAGTGAGCTTGTTTTTAACTGCATGATTCCGCATGCGACCTGACCTGTATCTCTCTGTGTTGGGTTTTCTATTGGGTTTACATGAGCTGGTACCGTCCATGGGTAAAATGACTGACTGCTTTGATCAATTTGATGCTCCCACGTTAGTAACCATTGCATGGGTGTAGTGGGGACTGTGTTGAGTTCCATGAAATCCCCATACTCACCAAAAATGAAACATACACAAGTATTCCAATGTTCTTGTTGATTGTGCTCGTCCTCTACGTTAATCATGCCATTGTTTGAGACGATCCAATGCAACATTCTAGAATGCCAAACTTGATGGCACCCAAGCTTAGTTGTGTTGTGGGTGGCATATTCGTGTGTTTCAATGCTATATGCCGCGTAACATACCTGAGAATCTGACCGCCTGTTTGTCATTAGGAACTCAATGGAGTCTTTTTGGGCCCTTTAATTTGCCATGAGGTTATGGAAACGTTTAACTTTTTGACAAATAGGAGCCCGCCATGTAAGCAAAAACCAATGGTTTGTAAGAGAGGTGTAAGAGTGGTCAAAGGGTGCACTTTTTTCCCCAAAAAGGGGAGGGGGCAATTTTACAATTTTCGGACCTCCATAACTTCTACATACAAGCTCCGATTTGAGCGGAGATTACAGATCCGTGATCTACGCATCAAGAGCTTTCCATAGATATGTTACATGATATGGTTTTATCCGCTAGATTTTAAATTCCATTTTCCCCCCAAAATTCAAATTCAAATAAAGTAGCCGTTTTGAAGCTTCTAATTAGAAAACGTTTCTTCTTAAGAGAAAAGGTTTGACTCCCTTAAACTGCCAAATAAAAGGGCCCAAGAAGACTCCATTGAGTTCCTAATGGTCATTGATGGCTTGTGTATCATATCCCTGTGTGTGATGTTCAGGTGCCTGTGTGACAAGCTCCCCTTGCTTCACCTATGATTCCCACGTTCCATTGCATGACCTGCATGCTCCAATACTCCACAAAAGCACTATATGAATGTTGATGTCGATTTATGGTGAATCTAGCCTCTCTGTACTCCATTATCACTAGTTTACGGGACTTATCCTTTATCCCGTCCAATGATCTCCCTGTCACGCGGGGTGTTGCTGCCCTGTTAGGCCGTTTTGAATTGGCTTTCTTTCTCCATCCCAATCCCCATCTGGTTCAACATACCACCTTGCACCCTTCACATTGTCCTCTTCGCCCGCTTCATAGACATGTTCATGCAAAACTGTATGCACGAACAAACTCTTCCATGCATCCTTCTCCATCCTCCATTCCTCTGGTGGTTGCATCCTCTTGTTTTCGGTGGAGGTTTTGTATCTCATCTGTTCATGAGGATCGTCTCCTGGTAGGTTATCATGTATCTCCTGGCTCAGGTTTTGAGTTCCTTTCTAGCCAGGATCTATTCTACACCCACAATCCGTCCATGAGAACTCCATTGTCTGGCCGTCCCCATTCTCCTTTATCTGTGGACGTTTGTTTTCTGTAGGGAAGTTCCCTCTGTGTCCCCAAGTTGTGCCCCCCTGCGTGCCCTGTATTGAGGCCCAGGTATTCCCTTGACCTCCTATTCGGTCTTGTCCTCTTTCGGAGTAGACCCCAACCGGTGATTCACTCTCATGAGTGTGGTTCCTGGCAGCCAATTTCTCCTCCATATTTTCTCCTATCCCATACCTTCCTTCGGCTTAAGTGTTACTTCCTCCATGATGAGAATGGGGAGGTCTCCATCCCAATCCCCATCTGGTTCAACATACCACCTTGCACCCTTCACATTGTCCTCTTCGTCCGCTTCATAGACATGTTCATGCTTCTTTTCATTGGTTTTCCCCTCATCTTCCGTCTCCTTGTCGTTTTCATCGTTGTTTGGCCCCTGTGTGATGTTCTCATACTTGTCCATGAGTCCCTGCCATCTCTCTTCCAACGTACCGACTGTGAAGTTTCTTTCCGAATTTGCTACTGCCATGATGCATTTTCGGTCATGTGCTTCACTTAACCATAGGTTTTCATTCTCCCATGCTTGATGACGTGAATGGTTTTGCTCCTCCAATCGTTTCCACTCTTGATCATCCTCCATGAATGCTTCCCATAAGTTATCCATCTGCACATGCAATTTCTCAAGTGCCAGTTTGGCCTCCTCCATGGCTTCCTATAAAGTTTCCTCTTCATCGCTACTATCTTCCTTGTCTCCTTCTTGGTGCATCATCCAATGGAAATGGTCAAATTCGTCTTCAACTCTTTTCAACCCCCTGCCAAAGCTGTATGCACGAACAAACTCTTCCATGCATCCTTCTCCATCCTCCATTCCTCTGGTGGTTGCATCCTCTTGTTTTTGGAGGTTTTGTATCTCATCTTTTCATGAGAGTCATCTCTTGGCAGGTTATCATGTATCTCCTGGCTCGGGTTTCGAGTTCCTTTCCAGCCAGGATCTATTCTACACCCATGATCCGTCCATGAGAACTCCATTGTCTAGCCTTCCCCATTCTCCTTTATCTGTGGGCGTTTGTTTTCTGTAGGGAAATTCCCTCTGTGTCCCTAGGTTGTGCCCCCCTGCGTGCCCCGTATTGAGGCCCAGGTATTCCCTTGACCTCTTGTTCTGTCTTGTCCTCTTCCGGAGTAGACCCCAGCCGGTTCACTCTCATGAGTGTGGTTCCTGGCCAGCCAATTTCTCATGAGTGTGGTTCCTGGCCAGCCAATTTCTCTCCATATTTTCTCCTGCATGTGGTTTCTCCTGCACCACACTCCCCATCAAAACGATGAAGTCCTCTTGCTGGTTGCAACTCTTGCGAGAGTGGTCTTTTCCATCGGTGTTTGTCCCACATGTGGTTTATTCAGCATGCAACTCCTTGTCTCCATGCCCTTCCCGTACACCTGGCATTCAGGAGAGGTATCCAATAGGCCATCACCTGGGTCAACAGCTTTTGAATCACCATATCTAACATCAATAATAGAGAACATGTTGCTGGAAAAAGATGTGGGTAATCTTTTAGCCCTTCGCTCTCTTATGGTCAGCTGCCAATATGAGCCTTGGCCCGATTGAGCTCCTCTCCAACAATGTATTGAGCTCCTCTCTAACAATGTATTGAGCTCTTCTCTAACAATGTATCTCTAGTCTGACATATAGTTGTTTTAAATATATAGATACGATGAGTGACCACGGTCGTAAAGTGAAGTTGGCGATCATCAAGTCTTTGCTTTACGAGGCACTGGACTTTTTGGAGATACACTGTCAGAGGCCATGACAGATTATGTGGAGATGGATGATGCAGGTTTAGACGGCGCGATTGAGATTCTTAGGAGATTCAGTATGCCCGTACAACCTGGAGAGGGTACATCCTCCCAACCACATGCAGGAGTGGAGATGTCTTGGCATGCACATACTACTGCGCATCGGTAAGCTTCTTGATTGATAAAATAGTAATGTCATCCATTTTTTACATATAGAATTCTTAATATATATATCCGTTTGATGTCTTTGTTTGCTTAGGACTCCTATCCCAGTTACATCACATCACGAGAGTCAGCGGCTTACTCCTGATGTACCTCCTAGTACTCAGGTGATTCCTGATTCACAGGGTAGTGGTCGTTCCTCCCGCAGGTATATCTTTTATGGCGATTACAGATTAAATATCAAGTATTTTTTACGAACTCACATCTCAATATATCGTATCTTTGTATTGCACGTGTAGGAGTAAGCGGCGGCGGCCGGCAGAGTACCACACCACCAGTGCCCCCACCAGTGCCAATGCGCACGTGCACTGGGACTTTGGGTGTCACATGCGACATCACACCTGACGGGGGTATCCTTCAGGTCGGAGCCGGCATCGCCTTCAGACGACAGATGAGAGATCTTTGCATGTCATATCTACAGCGAGTTCATATACCATGGCAGTAAGTATTATTTAGCATAAAGAATATGAATTACAATTTTTTATTTGAATTACTAACTGACTTTATTTTGCAATGCAGCGATCACCTCGAGGACGACAAGAAATATGTCATCAACACACTGGAGACGAAGTTTGGGGCAGGATGGAGTCGGAAGTGGTTGCTGAAACAAATGTGTAAACTCCTGAGTCATCGACGCGACAATGCACGGTAAGTAGAGAGAGAGAGAAATGAAACAAAATGAAATGCTATATTTACGTCTTCAAAAGGCCAAAATGACCTATGAGACCAAAAAGTTACCACCAGAGAGCTCTGATACCAATGGGCAGCATGGGGTGTGTTGCGGTTAAGGGTACTGCGGGTAGTCACTGAGGGTGCTGCTGGAACTACTGCCATGAAATGCTAGAAGACTGCTGGCTTCGATGGTCTACTTCTAGGCCAAGTCGATCCAAGGTGGCTTCGATGGTCTACTTCTAGGCCAAGTCGATCCAGGGAACCTTGCTTGATTGCGGGTACTGAAGGTTGAGATGCTGATACTAGGGTTGAAACGCGAGATAGAAGCCTTGGTAGAGGAGGGGAATCGAATCCCAATACGAACTTTCTTTCATTGAACTTGGAGCTAAAATTACCTTGTACATAGCTAGAGCAAGAAAAAAGAGTCTGAAGGGAATCGAACCCCGACACTAGCCATATGAGGCTATCTTCACGAGACTCCCCACCACCCACCCTTGTTAGTAAGTTTATAAAAAAATAAAAAACAAGACTTCACAATGAATGATTTTGAGATTAAATCTTACCGAACATAGGCTGATCCGTGAGTTGATACGTAAGACTAATGGTCCTAATCGTCATCTCTGAGATAAACCGTCAATAAAATTTCATCTTCATTATCCTTGTTGACTTCTTTGAACTCCTCGATCGTTAAATTTGTGTTCACGTTCATTTCCTCCGTAGGCTCGACATCCATTTTTTCCTCCTCTTCGGTGTCTGTTGTGTTAGAGTCTGGATCGTTGTCGTTCTCATCACCTACAATGTCATCATGATCGACGGATAGAAGAATTCTACACCTCTCTGACGTCGATGTGTCTAGATTCGAGGATGTAATCAAATCATCCTGATCCGCTGTCTCAGAGTCAACGCTATCAAACAAGTGTCAACCTCTAGGTTGGACATGCACAACTTGCCACCATGGATGAGCATCTGTATTCTTGTAAAAGAATGCTTGTTCAACATGAGTTGGCAGAATGTAAGGCTCTTTTGTTGCACGCAATAACTTCGAGGAGTCGACGGACCAAAATCCGGATGGTTCTCTTTTCATTGTGGCATTATTGCCTTTATACCCGGCACGGAACCTTTCAAAATACACGAATCAAAAATTTAGAATTATGTATAGCTTTAAGAAATCTACATGTTATTGTTGCATGAAGAGAGATCTCATTTACCTGCCTCAAGATACGATATGATACTTCATAAATGCCGACTATGGTTCCCACGTAACCAAGTTCACTGTCGATAAGATTTGTGTCTCTTGAACTTGCACGTGATAATTGCTTAAAAGAGGCAGCAACGCAAGAATCCTGAGTTAGACGTAAGTCGTCATCAATAGATTTTATCCGAAGATGTTGTCCATATAAGACCACATGTTGGTATACATTCGAGCCTACACCAAACCATAAATTATTAAAAAAAATTTGAGATTCATTTGTTTAGTTCAGAGTTTTCAAAACCAAACAAGTTACCTGTTTTTCACACCCGATCATAAACTCTCTTTGTTCCGTAGAGATTGGCTCATGATCACTAACCGCACGTTGCATACGGCTGTATAACCAATCCATGAAAGTAGGTACTTCCCCGTCGTTATTTACATTGGTTTGACGTCTGGATCTCCTCTTTTTACGTCTACCAACTCGTTTGCTTGCAAGTTCCTCCTCGTACTCATCAACGAATTGTTGCATGCATTCGCTATTATAGACAATGAAAGTAGAAATATCCAATTTATCTTGGATCTTAAGTCGAAAAGGGACTCCCTTCCCGGACAATACCTCGTCATACATGGTAGAAGACGACAGTATCGTGCACCAAGTACCATGTACCAAGTAGCTTGAAAATGGTTATTATTAAAAAAGTTTTTTAATTGCCATTTTTTGTCCATCCCCGTTCCCGTTTGTCGGGATTGCTTACATACATACATACATACATACATACATACATACATGCATGCATGCATACAATGTGCATGCATACATACATGCATGTATATACATACATACATATGACATACATACTGTAAGGACCCTTTTTGATATAGACATGTATATACGAAATTTTGGCATAAAGACTTAATTTTTGGTTGTGTATATTTTGCCTCTTAGTAAAATAATATATTTTGAGTCAGTTACTAACATGTCTGTGGCGTAATAGTAGTACGCCACCGTTTGCTTCTAGTCTTTATTTTGAAGGAAAATACGGTCTGAAATGCGGATCCGGAAGGAGCCGAAATATTTATATGAACCGGAATGGAACACAGTACAGGATACCGGATGAGAGAAGATGCCGGATGAGATACATACATACACAATGTCGTACATACATACATATATGTATTAATATACAATGCATGCATGCATGCATTATGTATGCATAACATATGTATGTACTACTATGTGTGTATGTACTATGTATGTACATACATTATGTATACATATACAATGCATGTATGCATGTATATATGTATGTACTACTATGTGTGTATGTACTATGTATGTACATGCACATTGTATATGTGTATGTATATGTATATTTATATGTATATGTATATGTATTATATATAGATATATATATAATATGACATATGTGCTACATATGACATACATCCATGCATATATATATACATATATAATGCATGCATGCATGCATTATGTATGCAAAACATAGGTATGTACTATTATATGTGTATGTACTATGTATGTACATGCACATAATTGTATATGTGTATGTATATGTATATGTATATGTATATGTATATGTATAACGTCTAGAGTTAGTGAGCTATATAAGTTTCCCAACCACTTGTTGGTAGGCTCGCTCTTCATGTGGTGAAGAGTCCTCTTCCTTTGTAAGTTTGATGGTTGGATCCAATGGGGTGGCCACAAGGATAGCACCATAAGGAAAATAGGAGGCGATTAGTTGAAGACAGTACTTTTGTTGTGACACAAAGATACCATTAGAATGTTGGACCACCTCCATGCCAAGGATATACAAGAGAAGACCGAGATCAGTCATCTCAAACGTTCTTCTCAGCTGTGCCATGATATCAACCACTTTGTCTTTATTTGAACCAGAGATGATTAGATCATCAACATAAAACACTAGGTAGCAAACCATCCCCTGATCTGCATGGATATAGATATTGGGATCACAGTGAGATGGTTGAAAAACTTGGATGTGAAGAAATTTGTCAATACGATGATACCATACAACACGAGGGGCTTGCTTAAGCCCATAAAGAGCTTTATGTAGGGTGGAAGAATTTGTCCTCATACCCAGAGCGAGAAGCTTGGAGGTTGGTCAACATAGACTTCCTCCTCGAGAATTCCATTTAGGAAGGCACTCTTGGCATCCATCTGGTAGACTTGCCATTTGTGGTGTGCGGCTAGATTAAGTAAGAGATGGATGGTCGTCATTAGAGCTGGAGGTGTGAAGGTCTCGTCCAAGTCAATGCCTTCTTTTTGGTGAAAGACTTGCACTACAAGCCATGCTTTATACATGTCCAAAGGTCCCATTAGCTTTAAATTTGGTGCAAAAAATCCATTTGGTTCCAACGACCTTCTTGGACAAGGGCGATCCACAAGGGACCATGTGCCATTACGGTCAATGCTTTCGAGTTCTTGTTCCATAGCTTGTTTCTAGGCAGGTTGTTTGCTTTCCTCTTTCCATGATGTTGGCTCATCATGTGCCACATAGTCAGCTAAAAAAACAGAGGCAAATGAGGCATGAGAATTGAGCCTGGTGGACCGACGAGGACCGTCCAAGGGGGTATTGCTAAGAAGCATGCTTGAGTCCCGCATGGTTTGGCGCGCTACTAGTAGGGTAAAGGGGTGGCTATCAGGAGGAGGAAGGATCCTCAAGTGGTGGAGTAATAGTTGACAGGAGATTGGGTTCAAGTGGCACACAGTCGATGATTCTTGTTCGGGTGGTATGGGCAGCAAAAGGCGAAGTAAGTCCCTCTCATCAAAGACAATGTCTTGAAAAACGAAGACTTTGTTCGATCTTGGATCAAAAACTTTGTAACCCTTTGATTAAGAAGAGTAGCCTACAAAAATGAGCAACTCACTCCTTGGCTCAAGCTTTCCCCCCCTCGTGTCATTCGGAGTGTGGGTGTAAGCACGACACCCAAAGATAGGGACATGGGAAGAAGTCGGTTTCTCACCATAAAATGTCTTAAATGGAGTCCTTGTGAGGGACAACGACAACGATAGGGAATCAGTTCATAAGGTACACCGTAGTGTTGGCCGATTCTGACTAAAGGTGTCTAGACAGCTCAGTCGCATATAGCATGGAGCGTGAAATATCCATAACGGTACGGTTCTTGTGCTTGACCACTCCATTTTGTGAGGGGAAGTTGGTGGAGGTGAGTTGGTGTTGAATGCCCTGCTCTTGTAAGAACTTAGAAAATTGATGGGAGATAAACTCACCACCATTATCATTGTTGCAAGAAATCCCAATCGAGATGCCCATTTGGTTAGTGACTAATCAAACCCACGTGGGTAAATTATTGGAAGGCATCTGATTTATGCTTCACAAAATACACCCACATGTACCTCAAATAAGCATCTACAGTTAGCATCTAGTAGAGTGACCCATTCAACAAGGGGGTTGGGAAGTTCCCACTCAAGTTGAAGTGAATCAACTTGAGGATACCCTAAGCACGATGAGTAGCATGTTGTGGGAAAGGTGTACGATGTTGCTTACCCGTTTGACATGGCTTGACATCCTTGGTTAGTTTGAGCCAGGGTATGGGCCTTCAAACCAACTTGTCTCTAGACAACTCATAGAGTGTTCCGTAGGGCACGTGACAATAGCGATAGTGCCGTAGTCATTTTGAGTGTCCAAAGGAGATCTGGTCACATAGGCATGAACCAAACTTAGAAACCTTGGAAGATGGCTCAAATAGAAAGGTAGACATTTGGTATAAGCCATCCTTCTGTGCTTGACCTCGGGCATTAACGAGACCAATAGTCTCATCAATCACCTCAGCAACTCGCTTGTTAAAGTAAACTCCACAATCGAGTTGGGTTAGTTGGGATATGGAAGTTAAGTTAAGGCTCCAGTTAGGAACAAGATAAACACTGTCCAAGGTTGCTTGGTTGGGGCCTGTGGTGGTGTCAAATAAAACAGTGCCAACAGATTTGATGGGGATCAGGGTGTTGTTGCCACATCAAACTTCACCCTTAGCAGGACGCTAATAGACGAAAGTTTTAGCATTGCATGCCATATGGTGTGTAGCTCCACTCTCAACTATCCAATTGACCAGATGGCAACAAGGAAGACTTGGGTGGGCTTCGATGACTGGCATAGATGGATCATCAAGTAATTGATAGATCTGAATGAGGGAAGAAGCTTCCATATGCTTACTGCCTTGTCTAGCCCGATGTTTCTTCTTCCTTTTCGAAGAGTGTCTGGAGTGGCTTGAGCAACATTGGCTGAGGGGCCGGGATGATGTGGTGGAAGAGAAGGCCAATCAAACATCCCTTCCAGGGTGGCAAAGAATACTAACTGGGGGTGGACCTTGAGCGGCTTGACCAGTGATATGCCACTAAGAAGATGTAGGCCAATTTGTACCAGTGCCTTGTTGTGCTAGTTCCCTAGTGGGGGACCCTACAGAGTAGGTGCTGGAGTATTAACCCCTCTTAACCACCAATTTGGGGCACTGTTGCCACCTTGGTTGTTTTGGTGATTTGAGGTGTTGGTGTTGGGGTTGTTACCTTTGTTTTCTGTGGCTTTACATAGTGGGGCATAGAAACATGAAGGGAAGAAGATGTTGGAGTCCAAGATGGTTGGTACCCATATCCAAAGTGTAGAGGGTTAGGTAGAACTCCAAAATAACCAATAATACCCGGCATAAGTGTAGGACCTGGCGAGGGTACTCCATAAGAAGGGATATAAGGTTGGGCACTCGGCGTAAGTGGAATACCTGGCTGAGGCACAAATCCTTGAATAGGCACATAAGTTAGTACTGGTGTATTTCTTAAGATGGATTGGTAAACTACCTAACACCTCGGAATGTTGGGTGGCGACACAGTGTCGGTAGGCATAGTGCCGAAGAGAGATCCTCGTGTTGGGTATAACCCATACACAGGTCCCTATGGAGGTGCGGCCGGGAATGGTTGCATGCCAGAAGAAACATGGGTCGGTAGGGAGGGTTTTGTGCTTGTGGTTGTGTAATATTCCAAAACACATTAAGAGCATGATTAGAAGGTGAACCAGTAGAGAAAACAGTGTTACCTCCTTGTTTACCACTAGTCTGGGAGCGTATGCTACTCCTAAACCCTCCTCTATTTGGGTTCACATTACTCTAGGGATTGAGGGTAGTTGCTCGTACCATATGTTGAACTTGTGCCGCAGAAGAAGAGACCCAGGTAGTGCTAGGCACATAAGTACTCAAAGGTACATACGAACCGGAAACCATCTTCGATGTTGATGACGCTGGATCTTCGGACACGTTGACTTCACATCCATTTTCAATACTGACCACTTCCCATGAATAGTGATCAATCTACCTATGGGGGCAAATGTCTCTTGATGGTCAAACCCTTTGACCTGTGCAAAACCCTTCGCCACAAGCCTTGCCTTGTACTTATCCAATGTACCATTAGACTTATATTTAGCAATCCAATTGGTGCCGATAACCTTCCATTTTGCAGGATGGGCCATAAGATCCCAAGTGTGGTCTCTCAAAATTGAGTCTCCATGGCCCCCCTCTAGTTTAGATCTGCTAATGCTTCCTCCAAGTAGGCTAGATCTTGTACTTTCATAATCTCTGCCATCAAGGTCATATTGACTCTTACTTGAATAAGCTTCTTGAGGTGTTAAGTCCTTCACTACCTTTGTGTAACTCATGTTAAGGATATGCATTGTAGTGTTAGATGTCTTGGTCCAAAAATCCTTTGCCTTTGAGTATACTCCATGCCTCTTCATAATTGTGTGATTCTTGTGCTTTGTTAATAACATTCTGTTGTGGAATATTGGCAAGTGCCAAATCTCTCTTAATCTTGTGCTCCTTGTAGTAGGCATTTAACTCACTTGATCTCATGCTCCTTGTAGGTAGGCATTAAACTCACTTCACGTGAATTATCCTCCTCGATCTGTTTAAAACTTCTTCAACCTCTTTCCTGTCCCATTCTTTACCAAGCTATGCCATATTTTACTTTTCTAAAAAAAGTAAAGAAAATACCCCAAGAAATTCACTTTCCATAGCAAGGGGATGTCACTTGCGTGCATGAAACTCATAAAAATATCCTATTTAAGTTTCTCTAAAAAATAAACTATACCCCTTTCTAAGCATATGAGTCCCAATTATGAAATTCAAGTACCCCCTATTTAAGGTTTAAAAATCAAATAGCAGATATATTGATGTTATACACGTGACAAGTTTTAGCCCATGTAAGTAACATGGATATAAGTGTTAGAAGCACAAAGACCTACATGTACTCTCCAAAAATTGTTCTATGTGTGGTTAGCTTGAAAGAGTAGTAAACTAATCAAGTTTTCAAACTAAACCACTAGATCACATATTGTAAACTACAAGAAGAAATGAAACCCCTACTTTCATTCTCCCCTACACCCTTATCCCCCCCTCCCCATGCCACCATAAATCCCTACTTTCATTCTCCCCTACACCCTTATCCCCCCCCCTCCCCATGCCACCATAAATCCCCCTAACTTATACACTTAAGCCCCCCCCTTCCAAAAATCCCCCTCCCTTATACTCACGTGATACCATAAGATATGGTTTGTGAATCCCCCAGGGAAAATACACCCACATCTTTCTACTAAAGTCATCGATCATTAACAAGAAGTGGGAAGAACCACCCAATGTAGTGGTTGGTATTTTACCATAGAGATCTATCTATACAAGTAGAAGCCTTTGCACGATTCTTACTTTCTTGGTGGAAATGTATGCCGATGCTTGCCAATCATCCAGGCTTCACACATATCCGACATCTCTCTAAACCTTTCACACACATCAGACATCTCTCTGAAAACGTTGGTAGATGTGCCAAAATCCCATACCTTTGCATCTATTTTAAGACTACAAAGCTCAAGTTCCCAAATCTTTCATGTCATAGCTTTCTTGTCTCGACATCAGCTCGAGCTATAAAAGCCAACAACTTATACAAGTTGTTGTGCTGGGTTCCTTTCCCAACCACATTACCATTGATATTTGTATGATTGTACTTTCCATATTGAAGATAACCTTCAAGTCACGATCAACTATGGCCAACCAATAACAAATTTCTCTCGATGTCTTGGCACATAAAGGACGCATATAAAGGATATCTTTTCCAACATTATCTCTAATCGCTCACACTATTTTTTCTTGAGATATTGTTAAGCCCTTGATGTTCAAAGGTGACGTGGTTATATCGATGGATTCTTCCATTGCCATGATGAAAAAATAGTCTACTTGATGTCAATTGTTTTCACTTAATAACACCTTGTAGAACATAGGTCATGAAAGAAACCATTGTTACTTGATGTTAATAATTTTCACTTAAGAACGCTTAGTGCAAGCAATAGAACATAGGTCATGAAAGTAATACAATAATGGTTTCATAAAATAAAGACCAAGAATCGTTAACAAGTTGTTGAGCATAGAGAAAAGAAAGGTTGACCATATCTTCATTGTGGGTCTGGGTTCTCTATAAAAGCAACAAATGTATGATTAACTTGTTTTTCCTTGAGATACCACCTATTGGTTATAGGTCCAAATCTTGGTAATTTGCTTTTCCAACCTTCATAACATCTCACCTGTAGACCAGTAAGCTAATAGTTAGGAGTCCCCTCCCAGTATGTTTGAAGCCACATCCTGACCAGGGTATAAATCAAGTGATGTTCCTCTGCAGATTTAGTAAAAAATAATCTAGCTCAACACATCTCATGTTGTTCACATTTCTCACAAACCAACACATGCAGACACATTCATGCATTACATTGAAAGCCTCTAAACCAACAAGTGAGACCTTCTGAAAAATAGTGGCATTCCTAGTGCACCAGATTCCCCATAGAACACAGGATTTGATAATGTTAAATAATAACCCTACATATTCATCATTGAATGACAATTTGTATAGAATCCAATCCCCCCAGTATGCTTAAATACCCAAGATATGGTCAAAGAAAGGGGGAAATCTGGAAAAACAATCCCCAAGAGTCTGCACTACTGAAGCAATGATGGAAGCTTGTATCATGCTTGGCTATCAGAATTCCTAGGAGCACTCCAGTTTCTTGTTGGAGGAGGAGAGATGGGCTTTATTGTGTAAACTCTTCAGTGAAGTTAAATGTGAAATGTAGGGTGTTAGGCAACCAAGACTGCAAGTTCTTCTACCCCAAAGCAAGGGATGCTGAGAGCTCTCGTTCTTCTCCATCCAACCTCAACCAAAAACACACAGCCCTCTAAGATTGGACCCCAACTCTTTTATTAGTAAGTTTCTCTTCACATGTTCCTGACCACTCGCACTAGTGTCCGACCACTCTTGGGTCTGCACCTGCTGGTCAGTTTGGCTCCCCTAAACCCTACCCGTGCCTTGTCCAGATGGTCAAGCTCTCTAGGGTCCCACTGATTCCGTTTTCATGACATTACTCCCCCCTTAAGAGGATTTTTCGTTATTTTAAACAAAATTTGGAAGCCTGTTTTTGAGTTTGCTTTCCTTTTCCCAGGTAGAACCTTCTTCTGGTCTATCCTTCCACTTGACTTAACACTCCTATCGTACAGAGTGTCAAGTTCTTTTCTGGAAATCCAAGACTTTTTCTGGTTCATGTGGTAATAATGGGGGTTCAATAAGTTCTACTAGGATCTCTTGACTGAGATGAGATTATCGTCATCACCTAACTTCTTTTTCAGTCTACGAACATGAAAAAGTGGATGAACTTTAGAGCTTTTTGGTAAGAATGGTCTTGTGCTCTCTTAACATTATCTTTCATGATTTTCGTCATCTCCTGTGGAGATCTTGAAGAAAATATTTAACCTTTGTATCTTTTCTTTCTCGAGTCCCACGGCCCCTGGAGCTCGCGGTTGAAAACCATACATCAATATAAATGGACTAAATCCCGTTGTTGAATGTTTGGCACTATTATAAGCAAATTCCAATATGGGTAAATATTCTTCCCAATTGGTTTGATTTTTTCTTACATATGCTCATAGCATATCTTCCAAGACTTGGTTGACTCTCTTGGTTTGACCATCACTTTGAGGATGATCAGCCATAGTCATACTTAGCATGGTGTCCAATCTCTTGAACACAGCACGCCAAAAATGACTATTACACTTTGTATCTCTATCGCTAACTATATCAACATGTAAGCTATATAATCGATAAATATTTTCAATGAATAGCCTGGCTAATTGAGGCGTAGTCACTGTCATTTTTGTCGGAATAAACCAACACATTTTAGTCAACCTATCCACCACGACCACCCAAACCAACACATTTTAGTCAACCTATCCACCACAACCACCCAAACCAAATTGTGGCCTCTATTTGTTTTAGGTAATCCAACTATAAAGTCTATTGAGATACTCTCCCACTTGCCATTTGGAATCTCTAGTGGAGGCATTATGCTTTATTGACCTAGCACTTTTGGCATTTTAAGACATAGTCTTAGACGTCCTTACCTAAGCCAGACCAATAAAATTGTCTCTTAACTAGTACATATGTCTTTCGTATTCCAGGATAGGACTATCATGACATTCATATAGAATACAGTGCCTAATGTTTGAGTCCGAAGGTATACACACTCTACCTTTGTAAAGTAGGTAACCATTATCGATGGAAAAATTCTTCCAACGATTTCTTTTATCACTTGTGACATATCTCCTTAAGACACCTCTTGAGACTTACCGCTAGTGAAAGTGTATAACTCGTGAATGGGGCTATCTTTATTTGTAGTCAAGGGATCCCTCTTCTCTATGACACTCCAGAATGCAGATCATCGACGCACTTCGCCTTAAGTGATTCCAAAAAATAACTCTTTATTTGAGTAAAACTCAACTCGTTAACCATGGCCATGCGACTCAATGATTCAACAACCATATTGTAACGTTCTTTTCTATATCTCAGTTGAAAGTCAAACTCTTAGAGCAACTCTGCTGTTAAAACCCTAAGATCTCTCTAGGTAATTGTTATGTATAAACATGCATAAATCAGGCATAAACTCATCCACCCAACCACCCCCGAGCCCAAGGGATGCACACATGGAACATAATGAAATAAATCATACCTCTACCTTGATGTCCCATACCATCAAGAGGTATAACTCCAATCCAATAGCATGTAGCTATAGTGTGAAATGGTAGGTGAGTAGATATGGACCTCTACACAAGAGACCATAGCATAAGCCTCCAAGCCCCCAAGCCTACAAGCCTCCCTTGAGTGTGCCCCATGCCCCTGTTATATAGGAGGGCCCTTAAGCGACTTTTGACTCTCCATTTCCCATGTGTGACCCTTGGATGCCTGACCCTAACCTTAACCCTTAAGGTTAGTCCTAACCCATGCTCCACTAGAGCTTGTTCCCATGCCATGCTCACAAGCCTAATGTGGGTTAACCTCTTAGTATATGCACACATAATGTGCATATAACATCTTCCCATCAATCTTTGCGTCCTTTCAACTCTTTTTTACTAGATAGCCATTTGATACTCTCATGATCAAAGACTATCTCAAATTTGGCAGCATATAAATAATACCTCCACTTCTTTAAGGCATGGATTATAGCATATAAATCCCTTTCATAAGTTGAATAATTTGCTGAGCTCTGTCCAACTTTTTACTTTCAAATGCAATAGGTTTCCCCCCTTGTAAGAGGATTGTTCCTACTGCATCATTACTAGAATCTTGCTCTACCACAAAGGGTTGATTTAGATCGACAACTTGGAGAATGGGAGCTGTAGCTATAGCTACCTTAAGTTTTTCAAAACTTCTTTGCTAGGAATCTTTCCAAACAAAGGTCTTTCCCTTTCCTTCTTTAAGTTGATCCATCATGGTAACAACTATCTTAGCATAATCTTGAACATAATTTTGTTTTTTTTTCTTTAATACGAAAATTTTTGAACTTCACGCTGCACAACGACGACCTGCGGCTCGACGCTGTGAGACGGGGCAGCAGTCTGTTGCTATGCTTCTTAGATGCACAAGGACATAGGCGATGTGTGATGGCTGCTCCGTCTATACTGCTGTGCGGTACTACTAGTCAGCAATAGCATGGAGCAAATGAATAGAAAGAAAAGAGTGGACGTCGTATGTGTGGGTGTCCTCTACCAGACCCATGTATGATGCTGGTGTTGGGCATTATTGTTGGCACACTTGGTCGACGTGGGCACTGCGCGTGGTGTTGCACTGCGCGTGGCTCTGCTGGTGTATATATATACATATATATATATATCGCGGTTGCAAGCTATACCAAGTCCAAGTCCCAAAGGTCTTCTCGTGAGCGCAAGCGAGTTAGGCTTCTAATCCATAGTTGATAAAGATGCGAACGACGTTGGAACGTTTGTGCTTTGATACCAGTGTTAGTAGGCAGCCAAGACTGCACGTTCTTCTACCCTCCAAAGCAAGGGATGCTAAGAGCTCTTGTTCTTCTCCACACACAACCTCAACCAAAAACACACGGCCCTCTAAGATTGGACCCCAACTCTTTTATTAGCTAGTTGCTCATAAAGTGTATTTGGTCCTTTTCAGTTTATAGATAATACTTATTATTGATCCCAAAAAGAAAAAAGAAACGAAAGGTTATGAAAATGAGAATGAAAGAAAGGAAGACAAAGAAAAAAATTATTGAGCATAAAAGAAAGAAGCTAAGATGTAGGAGAGTACTTTACCATCTAAAAGGCTTGTAGGTATTAATAATTAATTAATAAAGCATGAAGCTTGATAAGGATTGATTAATTAATTAATACCAATGGAGTGAATATGTTTAGTATCCAAAGGAATATGTTTTTTTTTTCAAAAAAGGGCTGTTATATTAAGAAAAAGGGAGGGGCGGATTTACAAGGGCCATATTCGCATGGCTGACACGTGGACTCGCTTGAGGGACATTCCAAAAAGAATCCTAGGATGCAAGGCCAATTGGCAAGCGCGGCGCACGTGAAGGCATGTGCGCCGCGTGTGAGGGGGGTGGGCTCTTTGCATGGCGAGCCGAGCCTGAGCTTTCATCAGTGGCTTTCTCTCGCTATTCCTCCTTCCTCTTGATGCTCAATCCTTGCCCCGACGCCGGCTCCAACAGTCTGGTCGACGGGTGGGGTTAGCATGGGCACTACATCTTCCTCCTTAGCCTCTTCCATCACGGGCTGAGCTGGCTCCGCCCACTCTACTCCGAACTGTGGGAGGATGCGGTGCTTTAGCCTGGTTTGCAGATTCACTGCCGTCGTCGCCAAGCTGTTCTGCAGGATCCACTTCACGTGAGCCGTCTGCAGATTCTGGGAATCGGAAGAGGGGCTCGACCTGTCAGACAATCTTTTGGTTGCGATTCAGAGAGGGTGGACTCCTCCTTCCTCCGACCTTGGTAATCTCTTAAGGTGTTCTCTTTTGTGAGGGCTCGAATCAGGTCTGGTTACTTGCAGCTTCTTCAGGTTTGATGCCATGCATCATCTTGTGGACCTTGATTTTGGCTTTTGAGGCCCCTTGTTTTTATCTCACTCGTCATCTGTGTTGATGGGCCTTGTATTGCCTGCAGAGGGTGACGGTGCCAGCTACTCCCCGCTGCAGAGATGATTGGCTTGAAACTCGGCTGCTCTGTTCTGATGTGTTCCACCATTCTTGCAGGGGGCAAAGGGGCCTTCGCGGGTATCTGCCCTTCTTGATGTGGTGGGCCTTGAGGACGATGTTAGGGCTGGTACTGCCAAGTTGGTCTTGCAGGTCACTTTCCGGGACCTGTCCTTCCTTGTTTCTGTCGGCTTGCAGGAGACTGGTTATCATTTGTACTGTGTATTGAATGAGTCCTGAATCATTCATCCGTTGGTTCCGATTTTGGATTTGTAGAGAACCTGTTGATGTCTGTTAACTGTATGAAGATCAGCTTTGTTGCCTGCAGATTATGTCAATCAGAGTTCTGTCTTTGGTCATGACTAACCTGATTTTTTCCTTGATTGTTTCCAATTTATGTTTGATGAAGTCTGATGCTTTCCTGTTACATTTAATTTCTAGCTTTTCCTCTAAGCTGATTAGGTAAGGTAATCTTTGAGACCAGTACCTGCTGCATGTAGTACTTAAACTGATAGACAGCGGGGGACCTTTGATATCTGAATTGTTGAACGTTGCTGCTATTCTAAGCATCTACTGAATAGTGTGCTTTTTGCAATGGAAACTGTGGCTATCTTGTCTCCTATTGTTGGATTTTGGACAATTTCTGTAGATGCCGAATCGCCAACTCTGTGTTGTGGTTTATGCAGAGTTTGGGGCTGATTTAGGGTCTCTGCAGAGAGTTCTTTATTCGGCAAAAGGGGGAAGAGAAGGTGGCTGAGTATTAGGGCAAGGCATGGGCCTATTTGGGATGTTGTAAGGAGGGTTTTGAGGTTAACACATTAAGCTTTTTTTTCTTTTTAGGAACGATCATATTTCGTGACTTCCACTTGGTGTGCTCAATTTTGGCACAAAGCCTGTGTGTAGGCGCTTGGCGCGAGAGGAGGCGGCGGCTGTATGCTTTTTGCTGGCTGGATTTTTCTGACTGTACAGGCGGCTGGTGGAGGTTTGCATACCCTGCAGGCGTGTGCAGCCAGCATGCGTGGGTACGACACCATCACATGAGCTGGGTATGGTACAGATTGGCGCCCATATGCGGTCAGCCCAGGGGCACTGTATGAGGGCAAAATACCCTGTCTACAGGGTGGCCAGAATAGCACGAGCAGGTCAGGCAGCAGTGTGGGCAGCATGTGCAGGTCAGGCAGCAGTACAGGCAGCGTATGCAGACCTGGGCGCAAGACCGGGAAACAGAGAAGAAATCAGAAACCTTATCAGTGCATGCTACCTGTAGGTTGATTCCTCACACATAGCATGTCAGAACAACCTATGGTTTCTCCCAGTAATATCTGTTTCCATGATAGCTCCGTGCCCCATTTAGATGCTGTGTTTTGCAGTTCTTTGAGAGATTGTGAAATGTGATGACACTGTAAGAAAATATGAATATCGTCTTTTGGGAGACCACATCTGGCGCATTGGTTAGAGGCCACATTAAATTTGGCTGCCTTGCTTTGGGTCCATAGAGCTCTATAAGCAATGAGCCATGCTAGGCATGACTTCTTGGGATCAGTGTGGGGGTTCCAGAGGTTCCTGAGGCTGTTGTACCATTTTTTGCGGTCCCACTGCAGGTGCCATCTACGGTTGAGGGGTAGGTGGATGGGAGGGGATTTTGAAAACTTAGGGATGGGGAGGAGAGGTTTACTGTCTGACCATTGGTAAGCACAGATGTTGAAAGTAGAAGGGAAATTCAGCTTCCAGGTCTCTTGCAGGTCCCACTTCGAGGTTCTGCTTTGTACGAGGTCCAGCTCCGGGGTCCTGCAGTCGTACTTTGCCACTAAAGCAGCTCTTGAAAGCCAGGTTCCTAGTTGTTGATCTCTGAGATCTGCCCATGTTACTATGCCTCTCTTGTGAAGGTTAAGCGCTATTTGGGCTTCCTCAGGTTGAAGGGGGGGGAAAGGGAGACTGGACCACCAGCAGGAATCCCCGGCCAGAGCACCATTAGAAATGCGAAGGTTTGGGGCTGGGTTAAGGAACATTTTGACATTGTTCCAAGCTTTCCATATTGAGGACACTAGTTGGCTGCCCTTGGGGGAGATGGAGAACTTGGATATGACTATGGTTGCGAGGGGTAGGCTATTCCATTTATTGAATCCCGTGATAACAAATCTGGGGGTATCCTTTAGGAGAAGCTGGGCCCAATCTTCCGAGGGGTTTTTACAAGCTCTTATGATCCATTTAGATGCCATTCTATTGGCAGTGATCCTGATGTCTTGGATACCTAGTCCTCCCTTTGCTTTAGGGGTGGTGCATATGTCCCACTTGACTTTGGGTATGCTCTTGTTCCAGGGATCACCGCCCCAGAGAAAGTTCCTACACAGCTTGGTAAAGTTGTTTAGGTCAGAATCTGGTGGCCGCCAGCAGCTGATAAAAAAGATGGTGTAAGGCAGAATGAAGTGTTGGAGAATCATGATCCTCCCTGCCAAGGTGAGCTGTCTTCTTTTCCATCTCAGAAGCTTATTGTCTATCTTTTCCATGACCCACTGCCATCTTTGTTTTAGAGTGACCTTGAAGCCCATGGGTATTCCTAGCAGCCTGAAAATCTCCCCGTCATGGAGTAGGTTGCATCCTGCTTCCATAAGCCAATTAGGTGGTGGATCTATGAGAGATTTGATGCCTGTTTTGCAATGGTTGATCGAGGAGCCTGAGGCCATGCAATAGACTTGTAAGCATTCCCAGAGAGCCTTTATACTTTCTTCCTCATTGGCTATCAGACAGTTGGTATCATTGGCAAACATCTGTGTACACATCTGATCTCCATTAGGGAGCTTTATTCCAGCTATCTCTCCTTTTTTCATTTTGTCCTTGATGAGCCAGTTGAGGCCATCTGAGGCTATGGCATATAAGAGGGGGGCTAGAGGGCAGCCTTGTCTGATGCTCTTTTGGAGAGGGAAGGGGGCAGAAAGCTCTCCATTGTAGATAATCTTGGCTTTGGCATTCCCGAAGAGGGTTTTGACCATGTGGGTGAACTGAGGTCCCAAACCCATATCCCTAAGAGATTGGAGGATGAAATCCCAGTGTATTCTGTCATAAGCTTTTTCAAAGTCTATCTTCATGAAGAGAAAATCCTGATTAGATTTTTCAGCATATTCAAAGCCTTCCCAAAGTGCTATGATGGCATCTAGTATATATCTACCCTTGATGAATCCTTTCTGCTCTTTATTTATCCAGCTATCCATGTGCTCGGACAGACGGTTGGCAAGGGCTTTGGCGATGATCTTGTAGACACTGTTAAGCATTGTAAGAGGTCTCCAGTTTCCAACTTCCTCCTTGGGGCCTTTTTTGTGAATGAGCTTGATAAGACCTTGATTAGCTTGGGAGGGCAGTGCTCCATATTTGATCGCTTCTTGCCAAACCTGGAGGATGGGGTCCACTACAACCTCGCTGAAGGTTTGGTAGAATTCAGCAGCCAATCCGTCTTCCCCTGGGCTTTTGTTAGGCTTGAGAGATGCTATTACCTTTTTTATTTCCTCTTGAGAGATGTCCCGCTCCAGCACTTTAGCAAGATTAGGCGGAACAGAGGCTTCCCTTACCTCTTTAATGATCTGCATGGCTTTTAGCTTGCTTTGAGAGGGGGGCCCAGTTTCGAGGAAGATGTCCCTGTAGTATTCAGTTAGGAGCTGCTTGTTCTCATCATGATTGCTGGCCTTGACACCATTCTTGAAGCAGAGGAGGGGAAGATGTTCTTGTCTTTGTTTCACTTTAAGCATCTTGAACATTTCTTTGCTCGGTCTATCAGCTTTACCTGCCCACCAGTCTCTGGTGAAGAGCTTTGCTTGCTGAAGGGCTATTTCCTCCTCCCTTTTGATTTGAGCTCTGATTTGGTTTAGATTTTCAGGGTTGGGAGAAGGCTCCTGTATCCTAAGCTGAGATTGCAGATTCTTGAGCCTACTGGACCGGTGGGCTGAAACTTCCTTCCTTACTTGCTTGAGGAGGTTTTGAGTGGACTTGATGGCGAGGTTCCAAGCTTTAGCAGGGGGAAGGCTTAGAGAGAAGAAATATTTCCAGATTTGGGCTATCTCTTCCTTGACCATGGGTAATTTAAAAAGGGTAGGATCAGTGTGGAACCATCCAGTTTTGTGCCTGGTGTCCTGATTATCCATAGTGGTGATAATGGGATAGTGATCAGAAATGCAGGTCGAAGAGTCAACCTGACACTCACATCTGTTATGATTTGCTACAATTTCGTTGCTGGCATAAGCTCTGTCCAGCCTGGCTCTCCTTTTGAGCTCCCCTGTTGAGTAGTTCTGCCATGAGAAAATTCCTTCCTGGCCTAGGTCTTGCAGCTTGAGTTTACGTTTGACTTTCTCCCAAGCAAGCTTCTCTCTTCCAAAAAGGACCTGCCCCTTGGCTTGGAACCTGTCTTGAAGGGATTCTACCATGTTGAAGTCTCCCAGAATGAGGGTGGGGGCCTGCAGGCTGAGGAGGGAATTCCATGTTTCAGTCCTTTGTTTTTGAGGTCCGTGGGCATAGATTCCCACGAGAGTAAAGTTGTTGAGATACATTGCAATCCATTGGTTGTTGTGTCCTATGTGGAAGCCCTTCAGCTCGGAACTAAGGTCGAGGTGAATACCCACGGCCAAGCCTCCACTTCCGTGGGTATGCAGGGTGTGAATCCAGAAGTGATTGAGAGAGACAGAGTTGAGCCTTCTGGTCAGCTCTTCTCCCGTAGTCTTGATTTCAACTAGAATAATGATGTCCAAGAGGCCTTTGGTTTTCAGCCACTGTCTGACCAGTTGCGCTTTGTTCAAGTCAGTTAGGCCTTTTACATTGAAGCTGGTTATTTTCATTATCTTTTGTTGGGGGGTTTGCTAGATCCTCCCTTGGTGGCTGATTGGGGGGTGGCTCCAAGTTGAGCTCTCCCTCTCTTAAGCTCTTTACTGATCTCCATGTCATTCGGTATATCTGGCTGTGCACCAGTTCTGTTCCCCTTTGTTGGGCTGGATACAGTACCCATTTCTGTATCGTCAAGGTTGTCCACCTCCTTCTCTAGTCTTAACTTGTTTAGTGGAGTACTTTCCACGCAGTCCTATTCCTCTTCAGTAGCCCCTGGTTCTGGAATGGCAGCCAGGACTGAATACCTGTTAGGCTTTATTATAGGCACAGCGGTTTTGGGTTTGACAGTTGGCTTTCGTCTGCTGCCTACTGGCATATCAGGCTCTTTGGATGGCGGGTTGGATGAGGAGGGGGGGGATTGGACCAAGGGCTGAGGGGGGGGAGCTTTGTTAGCTAGGTGAGGAAGAATGATTTGAGGATTCTTTATGGGGCAATTCCTGATGAGGTGACCCTGTTTTCCACAGTGAAAACAGGAGTTAGGAAGATGCTTGTAGAGAATTGGTTGGGAAATGGAAAACTCCCCGCACCCAATGGATATCTCTTCCGGAAGGGGGAGAGACAGGTCTAGTTCAACGAGGACTTGGGGGTGCCAAGCGGGATTGTAATCAGTGAAGGCTTTGGTGCCTAGAACTTGACCCAAAGGAGCTAGGATGGCTTTGATCCAAGGAGTAAGGTGAATGGGTAGGTTGGGGAGCTCTACCCACACGGGGTAAACTGAAGATTTTGGGCCATCCGGGTTGAAGTCTTTAGTCCACCTCATAAAGCAAAATGGGAGGTGTCTAAACATCCATTGTCCCGAGCTGATGACTTTCATAGCCATGCTAGCCTCTTTGAACATAAAGATGTAGTATCCTTTGGCCAGTGCTTGCGTGAGCGTTACCTCAACTCCTATGGAGGACCAGCTGTCTCGGATCCAGGCTTTCATTGCTTCCTTCGATGGGCGCGGGCCAAAAAGCAGGCCGACCAGACATCTTTCAGAGTAATCTTCAACTTTGTTTCTGACTTGTTCAATCGGAAGATTTACATGGACTGATAAGGGCTGTGGGTTACCTCTTTTAGCTGCGCTGCTAGGTTCTTTCTGTTGGACTCCATTATTGTGCTGGCTGATTTCCTTTGGGGGAATGGGGGCTTCTTTAGGTTGATCCTTGCTTTTTGAAGATAGCAGCTGCTCTTTAGCTTCCTTGAGTTCTTGCATTAGGCGGGTGTTTTCTTCCATTACTGCTTCTATTACTGATTCATCTCCCCAGGGCTTGTCTGGGAGTTGGTTCCACTGGTTTGTTCTAGGAGCTTGCATAGATGAAGAGGGAGAGGCACCGGAAGAGTGACTGCTGAGCATCTGGTTGTATTTTGCAGGTGATGGTAGCTGGGGACGAACAAGGGAGGGGCTCCTCCTCTCAGTGCCCATGCACTTGGGAGGGCATCCGCCCGCAGAGAAAGAAAGACGGCGATGCAGCTTGGCGGGAGGCAGAGTTCAGAGCTTGGCGGGAGGCAGAGTTCAGAGCTTCCGTGGTCGACGTGGGCACTGCGCGTGGTGTTGCACTGCGCGTGGCTCTGCTGGTGTATATATATACATATATATATATATCGCGGTTGCAAGCTATACCAAGTCCAAGTCCCAAAGGTCTTCTCGTGAGCGCAAGCGAGTTAGGCTTCTAATCCATAGTTGATAAAGATGCGAACGACGTTGGAACGTTTGTGCTTTGATACCAGTGTTAGTAGGCAGCCAAGACTGCACGTTCTTCTACCCTCCAAAGCAAGGGATGCTAAGAGCTCTTGTTCTTCTCCACACACAACCTCAACCAAAAACACACGGCCCTCTAAGATTGGACCCCAACTCTTTTATTAGCTAGTTGCTCATAAAGTGTATTTGGTCCTTTTCAGTTTATAGATAATACTTATTATTGATCCCAAAAAGAAAAAAGAAACGAAAGGTTATGAAAATGAGAATGAAAGAAAGGAAGACAAAGAAAAAAATTATTGAGCATAAAAGAAAGAAGCTAAGATGTAGGAGAGTACTTTACCATCTAAAAAGGCTTGTAGGTATTAATAATTAATTAATAAAGCATGAAGCTTGATAAGGATTGATTAATTAATTAATACCAATGGAGTGAATATGTTTAGTATCCAAAGGAATATGTTTGTAGATGAATATCAATCATTCATTAATTGACTCCACTGGTATTAATTAATTAATTGGCACTAGAAGTAGGTGTGGTCACCGGGTCATGGTACAGAAATATATTTACAGAATGATTTAAAGGGGTTGCGAGATCATACCTTTGTACTACGTAGACAATAGAATATGAGTTTGATATGTGGGACTTTATTAGAAGTGTCCTTTGAGATGAGGGTGAACACATGTGATGAGTACTCGCTGCGTTACGGGCGGAATCTAGGTAGGTGCGGTGGCGAATATTAGAGCCAAAAGTTAGAACAAGCTGGCGCCTGGCGGTTCAAAAGGCGGGGCGAACGCCCAGTATGGTCACCCTCAGGTGTGGAATCAAAGCTCCGTTGAGGGGCGGGGCGGGGCGGGGCGGGGCGGGGCGGGCACTGGGCAGGTCTCTCAAAGAGTAAAGTGCACTTGCGGACCGTGCGCCAGTCTCGTCAGTGGACCCCAACGAGCGTGTTAGGCTCCCAGGAGAGCGGCGGTCGCCATCACGTCAATGACGTCATGATCGTGACGCCATCGCTTTCTGGAAAGTGACATTGGCGTGGCTCCGCAGCTTACTTTTTGACACGTGTCCTGGACCTCCTAAAAATAGGAAATTTCTACAATTTTAGTACACCTACACGCGTTCTTTTAACATTGGGCTCCTTATCCCTCGATGATGATCGCCCTTTGCTCGTCAGCATTCATGCCTTTCTTGCGTTTACATTTCCCACGCGATGAGTCACCCTCGCTTGCCCAACGCCGTTACACCGCCCTCAGCACTATATCACACATGGAGTCGTTAAGACCCGTTCAAGTGGGATCAACGATTGGGAGAGAGTCGCATCTCGTCATCATTTTAAAGCCATCGGATCTAAAAGTAAACTAGAAAAAGTAAAATAGGAGTGGATGACAGTTTTCATAAACTAGGAAAAGTAAACTAGGTAGGGGAGGGTAAAGTAAAGAGAACTAGGAAAGTCCACTACAAAAAATCATGAAAATAAACTAGGAAAACCAGGGGCTTGGGATTTAAACTAGGATTTATTAGTTTTAAAAAAAGGGTTGATAATATGATGGTAATAGTGAATTGATTAGAGCTTAACTCTTTAAGCTATAGGTCTCAGACTTGATTCCTAACTATGCCTACCAAAAGTAAACCTTTTGTACTTTTTCTAATTTAGTTTTAGATCCGATAGCTTTAAAACAGCAATGGGATGACACGACTCGCCGAATCATTGATTCCACTTGAAAGAGGTTTTAAAAACCCCGTGTGATATAGTGCCAAGGCTAGACCGTTACAACTCAACCGCCGCCACGGCCACCACTACAGTGTGCAAGACAAATGGCCAGTATGAAACTAGGAAGTGTCTACAATTGTCAACTCTATTATGCTTTCAGTGTGAAAGTTTGGCCAATAATATTTAAGTAGGAAGGAGCCTAATGAATTTTTCAACGCTATTCTGTTAGCCCTCCTGGTATAGCTTCGCAAGATCGGCAAGAGGCCCTATTGCCGACGCCTGCCGCCGCCATGGCTCCTCCCCGCCGGCAGCTGCTAGTTCATCCCGCTCTGGAAAACGGGCAGTCATCGGGGCCGGTGTGTCGCGGCAGCATTCCCATCCGTCGGATCGAGAACCCTGCCAGCCGCCAGGTTACCTTCTCTAAGCGCCGGAACGTATTACTGAAGAAGGCTTACGAGCTCTCCGTCCTCTGCGACGCGGAGGTGGGCGTCGTGATCTTCTCCGCCACTGGAAAGCTCTCCGAGTTCGCGAGCTCCAGGTAGCTCCACTTCTTAATACTTTCTTAACCCACAGTTCACGATCGCCGGTTGTTCCAATAAGACAAAATATCGTTTGGATGCTGGAGTATAGACCTACATATGCACCCATAACATTTCTTTGGATTTATTAATTCATCATGCTTAGGTTTGATTAATGTTATTTAGATTTGCAAAGGTTTGGATTGAGGTTTTTTTAGTAACACGTTTATATGATTTTTTCTTTTTAGTATTGTTGAAACTTGTGGCCTCTTTCTCCGTATCTGCCTCTCTCTCTCTCTCTCTCCCCCCCCACCGCCCCCTTCTTTTGCAGGTAGATTAGGGCACGACCTCTCTCTCTTTGCTATAGCCTTGCGATGCATGCTGTGTTTTCCAATTTCAACCTGTGAATGTACAGGCATGGAGGCTCTCTTTTCAGCATAGTTTTAACGTGCCCCCCTTTTTTGTGTTTTTGTATTTGAACCTAGCAACCCGCACTCTCTCTCGTTTGAGGTCCAGCTCTCTGCTTTGCCTCCTCGATCCATCTCCTCGATGCATCTCCTTGATCCTAGGCAAGTGAGAGAGAAACTGGGTGTGGGGAGGGAAGTTGGCGTCAGCGCGCGCTGAGGGAGGTGGGCGACAGGACGGTGAGGGGTAAGGTTGGTAGGGGTGTTAATTAATGCCCTCACATAGCGGGCATTAATTAATACGCCATCAATAAAAGGGTGAATATTGTTTGGATGCTGGAGTATAGACCTACCTACCAACATGCGCAACAGAATCATTTTTATTTGTTTCATTTCCTATCTCCTTCTTTTCTTTTTATTAACCTGTCTATTTGCACCTCTAGGTGTACCCAAGGTAGGCTCATGCTTATGCTTCACTACATTCATCTTAAACAAGGGGTTCATGCTGGCCGACGGCTGTTTAGTTCAATTGGTAGAACAGTCAGGCTCCACGATGAGGACTCGGCTTCGATGCCTAGGGACTACACGACGGACTGCACGCACAAATCCACCTTCCCAACCAAAAAAAAAAACAAGAGGTGTATGCTAGTATTTTGGGGTGCACATTAAAACATTATCCTCTACTGAATCTCAAATACAGTAAGATAAAGTTGATGAATGGATAACTTGTGAAGTAATTCTATTGAGTTTCAATATGAGTCCACATTTGGACTCACCTAAGTTTCCCTTTCATATCTTGAGAAGCAACTTGTTCTTGTTAAATCTAGATGTTAGGGGTTGACAAGGGTGACACATGAAAAGATGTCATCAAGATCTAATTAAATAACAATTTTTTTCAATTCATAATAGTGAGGTTGATTGTTAATCAAATAAAAATACAATTGTTTACCAAACTATGTCCATTAATCGCTATAAAATCTACTGATGATTATTTACTTGTTGGATCAATTAAAATGGAAATTTATAAATTTTGTATTTATATTTAAAAATAGTCTTATGTACTAACTCAAAAATTAGGTAATTAGGTCTAATTAATAGTTTCTATTAATTAAAAATTTAAGAATAGCCTAGTCATTAGTTAAAGTTTTTTATTACTCAATAATTGAAACTTGTGATCAATTCATAAAAAGGGTGGAATAATTTTTTTGTAGTTCAATGACTGAAGTCATTGACTAATTATATGAGAAGTTTTACCTCATTTTCATTTTTCTACAAATTATTTTTATTAAAACTATAAAAATTAAACATAGTAGCTTAGGAATTAGATAATTAAAATTAATAAGTGGTTTTATGAAAAATAATCTTAACTAGTTAGTACTTCAAGTTTTTATTTCTCTTACTAAAATTTTAATTATTATTTAATAACTAATTAATCATGGGAGTTAATACTAATCTTGTGATTGAGCCCTTATTTAATGACTAGATTTTAATCATGGTAATGAATACTACTCTTATAGTTGAACCGCAACATACCTTTTTTTCTATTTCATGATGACTCAAACGAGAAAAGGTATGAGAAAGTGATATACATAATTGATAAATTAAAGGTAGTAAATGTTCAGCTTTGGCGTGTATTGATCTTTTAATTAACATTCATATGGTTGTCCAAGGTTGAACCACCAAGGTATTCTCTTAGTATCAATGTTTCATGTATTTCTTTTACTTTGAGCATAAATGTGTTTACACATTATTTTACCTACATGGTAGCATTTCTAGTATTATGAGTTGATGTTGAATTGAAACAATCATTTTTTAAAAGAAGTATTACTTCAATAGTAATCCTATAAATAATATATTATTAGTAAAATGCTATTTCTCTTTTCAAAAACATAAAAGATTTAGATTGATACTTTGTTTTCTAAGAAACAAACAATTATTAGATTTGTCATGTTCGTCTGTTTCTACAAAAGTGGCATAACTATGTCATATTTTAACATGTATCTTGTCTTTGAAACCACAGAATGTCAAACATTACGGAGAGATATCAAGAGCATGCAATGGGGATGCCATCTAAAAAAATTCTACTTCAAGGCATTGAGGTAGGTAAAGCTAAGGTCATACTTAAATGTGTATTTTCTATTGTATTCATTGGTTACAAATGATATTTTGATTTTTCATCCTTGTATTCATTTCTTATCTTTTTTGAATTTTGAATTTGTATGTTCGTTAGAAAATAAGTAGGTAGATGTATTTGTTTATGTGGATATGTGTGCTTACATACTTATCTAAGCCAAATGTTTTTGGAGATGGTTTTTTTTGTGTACATGTTTTATTGATACTTTTGAAATTGTGAATCATGTTCATAAATACATACATATCTAAGCCTAATATTTTTTGGGATGGCTTTTTGTGTACATGTTTTATTAATACTTTTGAAATTGTGAATCATGTTAATAAATACAATAAAGTTATAACCATATTGTTTGCATATCTAACAATATGATCAAGCTTCATTAGAACAATGTTTAGCTGATTTCTCCTTTCATTCTTACTTTTAATCTTTATGTTTTGATGACAATGACCACCTCCATTCACTTGTAATATTTGATCTCATAGAATTCAAAGATGGTCCTTATTGAATTGATTACTACAAAATCACTAACTTATCAATGATGTCAAGTTTATTATACTCATGTACAAAATATTATGTTTACATGATACATTCTAGCTAAAAACGATTATAAAGTCACAAACCTACCTATAAATTGATCTATGTACAAAAAATTATTGAAATTGATTTTTTCCTATATTATTATTATTTTGTAAAGATCTTTTATTATTATATTTAAAAACTCCTAGAAGTAAGAAACTTTTAATGCTTGTTTTAACTACTTTCTTTAATAAAGTGAGAAAATATATTTAAAGAATATTAGAAAATGACTACCACATATTATTTTCTATTCCATTATAACTTTCAAATTATTATGCTCCACTCTAAGAGAGTATTGGGTAGGGCATATAAAAGTGAGGAGAAAAAAGCTACCATATCGCATATATACTAAAGTATTGGTTTGTAGTATTTCAAATAATGCTTTTCTTGAGTGACACATATGTTAAATTGGAAAGATAAATGTCTAAATATGTGGGGTTATTGTGTAGGAATTATGAGAATTAGGGTACTATAAAAAAATGTCTTGTGGATCAGAAGGCTAGCCATGCTAGATTGTGCCATCCATTAGAGCAAAGTTAAGAGGTTGCAACTTAGATGAAAGTTTAAAATTGCAAGTGGGGTAGTTAGTGGTAAGGCAAAAATCAATTTTGACTTAATCTAAGTATTTCACATGCCTAAACTACCTAATCTTGAATACACACATAATCTTGACAGTTGCACTTTGTGAATATTTTCTATGAGTTTAATTTTATGTATGCTAAAACATATGAGTAATGTGATTGATATAGTCAACGCTATGCTATGAGGGCCCTATTCTTTCCATGTTGCCTCAAACAACAAGTTGTCTACCCAAAGCTTCCCACCACTTTGCCTTGCATCACAAAAGAGCCATAAGGAAGGACCATTTCTTCTTACCTCCATCTAGTCATTTAGAGCTCTACCTTCACCCCATTGGGGGCGAAGGAGCATCTTGGTGTGGAGGCTGAGAACGGACGAGCTAGCACACCCACAATGGGAAGTTACATTTGTAGCTTGAAGATAAAGGAGAATTTTGGTGTGGAGGATGCTACGAACGAGCTAGTGCACCCACAATAGGAAGTTGTATTTGTAGCTTGAAGGCAAGACCCAATGCCACATGCTTCAACAAGGTTAAAAGCTCTACATAGGAGCTCATAACCCTCGAGCTCCTACTACAACATTCATGTAGAGATGTGTAGCAAGGGTGTTTGTAAACAAACCCTTAGGCATCACAATACCAATGAGTCCCAGAGTCCTCACTTAAGTCTCTCAATCACAGTGATCATCTTGGAAAGTTTAAAGCTTTCACAAAAACGACGCAACTAAAATGGCATCTTCTTATGCACCATAAATGCCAGTGAGTCCCAGAATCCTTACTTAATTCTCCCATTGCAATGGTAGCTTGTCTCACTGCGTAAAGTGGAGCTTTCGCAAAAGCATGGAGTCTACCATAACGTTAGTGAGTCCGGCAGTCCTAACTTAGGTCTTATGCTCTGTAATGGTAATTTGTCTCACTCCACAGAGTTAACCTTTGGCAAAAGCATAAAGTCTACTGTAGGAGAGAGCCTATCAATTGACGCTACAGAGTATTTAATAAAACACTTCCAGATAAGTTTAAGTGCTCTTTAGAGACATGACAACTAGCTACCGTATAGTGAGGTCTATCTTAACTTTGTAGATGTTTAAGGTTATGGGTAAATTTCTTAAGACGTATGAAAACTTTCATGAAGTAATTATCAAAACCTTAGTGTGTTTTTAAATCAAACATCATGACGTTGAGATGATGTTCACAATATCTCTATTCTCATCAAAACAAACTTTATGATATTATTGTTATAGATGAAGTATCTTTCACCACTTATCCCATCTTCATTAGAGTAATTTTCCTTCATAGAATGATCTTTGTTTAGAGCATGAAAGTCTCGAGCGAGTTTCATCTTCTGTCTTTCTTCGCTGGTTACATCCATGTAAGCCTCAACATTAACATACACATGTATTATTAATGATACAAAAGTTCCTCTTACTTGTACAAATTCAAGAAGATTAACACTTTCGAAGAAAATGCACAAGTACAACTAATCCAACCTTATAAAAGTATGACAATAAAACATTTACGTACACAAGATATTATAATCACTTTTGGTAAATCCATAAGCCTCCAAAAATAACATAAATTTTAATGCCTTTTCAAACTATCATGAACACATCATATTGTCCTTAATACACTTATGTATATGATTTATTCTTATAAGCACATTTCTAGATCTTTTCCCAGATAAGCACCCATTAAAGAGAGCATGATTACATAAAAGTATCATGTATTTTTAAAAGAAATGAAGACAAGAAAGTAAAGTTCATGATACTCTCTCTTGTTTGTCTATGCAAAGGTATGCTTTCACACATATATTATTTTCATAATCTTTCTTGTTTGGTTATGTAAAGGTATGCTTTCACATACATATGTTATGTTCATACACTTCTCTTCACGCATTATACCCTTTTTATGTGACTCAAGATGCCTAAATGATTTCCTCTTTCTACTTCAAACTTGACGTGGTCACTGGAAAACAATGAGAAAAAGGCCCTTCACAAGCTACCTAAGAGTCTAGACACTTTTATCATATGCAACCCACTTCTTATTTGGGGCCCAAAACCCTCATTTCATACCATTTTATAGAGATTTTCAACCCATAATTTTTTTTTTAAAACTTCTAAAAATATTCTTTTAGTACATTTAGAACTTAAAAAGATGCTTTAGTTAAAACTATGCATGTAAATCCCTCAAACTACGCATATGTATGGGTTTTAGATGTCATTTTTAAGGTGCTTCTTGGGTCAATTTTGAAATATAAAAGTTTGCATTTTTTTAGAGCCCCAAAATATTATCTTGATGAACCAAAAATATCCCTAAAATAAATTCGACAAAAAGGTTTGTCAAAAACTAATCCTTATATAATTCATATAGGAAAATTCAATCTAATATGAGATCTATTTAAACAATTATGAAATTCATGATAGTATTGTCTTCCAAAGTTTACACTGTAGTAAATCAATCATTTAGACATTTTAAGTTAGGCTTAAATTCTCTTGAAAGAGCACAATGTGTGTTGCAAGGCCCCAAAACTATAATCTTTTCTCCTTCTCACATTTGTGAATATGGTTTTCAAGCCTTCCAACACTTGTCCTCATTTTAGTTGCATTCTACATCCAACTTTTTCTTGTTGGAAGGCTCAAAATAAGATGCACAAGTTCGGATTTGAGGTTAGGTCAAATTTTTTGTGAATATGGTTTCTCTTCTACTTTCAAGCCTTCCAACACTTTCTATAGTTTTAGCTTCATTATATATCCAAGTGTAACGTGCCTTTTGTGTTAATTGAAGCTACTTAACTAATCTCAAATTAATCATGCTTATCTTCAACCAAGAGGGGATTTCTATGTCAATCTTCACTTGATCATAACTTTAAAGTGTAAAATTCAATTTGGAATCGATTTGGATGGTGGAGTCCTAGTAAACCATTTTCATGGATAAAGCTCTATATATAAAACACTAAAAACTTGATAATTATAATTTAATCAAAATTCCTCGTGAAGCTTTTATCATTTACTCAATTTTATTTGTTACTATATTATGTTAGTTTTCTTTGGGGCCTTACATAAAGTGATAATATTTGGGTAACCAAGTGAGATTAGCCATTTAGTATACAAAATTATAGAAGTTATTACTTGCAAAATTGGACAAGGAATTGAAAGAAAGCATTCTTAGCTTTCAACCATCCAAAGGGGTGTACAAGAAGAAAGGAGACAAGGGTGTCGCAAAGAAATGCTTTATAAATATAAAAAACTTTCATTTTTCAGTGAGAAAATACACTTCTATACGTAAGATGGATAGATAATGTCTATTAATACCTACACACATAGAAGCATAAATATTAACGATGATGTTTATTGACTATTAAAATGAAACTCATGTACATAGATGTATCTTTAGTGACCTACTAACATCTATATAAGAGAGACGTTGCAATAATTTGAGTTTATTTAGTTTTGATTTATAAACATTTTGGCTCAAATAGACCGTTATATATGATCTTTAGTATTCTTAATTTCACTTTCTCTTGCTTGTGTTGACTTTTTAAGTGTGTTAACAAGATTTATACTCTATCTTCGATAGCTCTTATAAGATAGAGAAATTTCTACTTTTGAAAGATTTTAATCTAGTAATGTATTTGTTTTCATAACTTTATGGCTTTAAAGGAAAAATTATGGACATCTTTAAAGTATACAAAAAAAATATCATCTTGATTTTGACTATTCAAGGGATATGAATATATGTACATGGTTTGGACTATTCAAGGGATATATATGATTTGTAGATGAATGTATGCACATGGTTTGGATAATATTTTATTTTTATTTTGTAGGAAATAGATGAACAGTTTTTTAAATTGGAAGGATCAATCATTCATTAATTGAATTTATTTTTTGAATAATAAAAAAATAGTTCAAAGATATTAAAAAATAGATAAAAAAAGTTATTAATTTATTATCAATTATTTAAGTAAGTATTTAATTGGTACTATAATGTTTATAAAATAGTATTGATTAGAAAACTAGAATAATATTTATAGTATAAAATTTAAATTATATCAATATCAATTTAAATAAAAATTATAGTTTATCAGTTTTAATTATTTGATTAATTTAATTTTTATCATTAAATTGATTATTAGCTTATATATTTTTATTAATTAATTAATATTATTTTATAAATTAATAAAGAAATATCTTAAATATTAATTTTTAATAATTTTAAAAGTATTAAAAGATAGATAAATAAATTATTAAATTATTATCAATTATGTAAGTAAGCATTTAATTAGTAATATAATGTGTATAAAATACTATTGATTAAAAAACTAGTATAATATTTATATTATAAAAATTAAGCTATATCAATATAAGTTAAAAAACTATAGTTCATGAATTTTTAATGGTTAGATTAATTTAATTTTTATCACTAAATTAATTATTATGTTATATAATTTTATTTTTCTATAAATGCTTTAATTTTACTTTGTTATGTTTTACTTATTTTGTTCCTATATCGATATGAGTTAAAAAATTATAGTTCATCAATTTTTAATTGTTAGATTAATTTAATTTTTTATCATTAAATTAATTATTATATTATATAATTTTGTTTTTCTAAATGCTTTAATTTTACTTTGTTATGTTTTACTTATTTTGTTCCTATTAATTAAGTTATGTGAGACAATCTTCTTTTATTAGCAATAAAATTCTTTTAAAATTAAATTTTCTTTTACATGTGGTACTGCTAATAATATATCTTGTAGATAAACCTTGAATGAAGATGCTAAAAATACTTTTATATATCAAAGAAATGCTTCTATATGGTACCACATGTCTATGTTGATACTAGTTAATCATAGCAAAGGAACTTGTAAAGTTCAATGTAAGTATCCAGATTTTTCAAAGAGAGTTACATTGCATACCTAAAGTTTTAAAAATGACCAAAATGTGTATGTTCAATACAATTTTTGTGTGTCTCATATCTATATAATATGACTTATAACAACCAGAATGAGAAATGTTTATGTAGTTATAATATCATGATATAATGTAATCATTAATGCTATCTAAAGGCTAATGTCAAGGTGATTGTAAGGTAAAAGTGCCTAGTTCGGATTGGTTGATTGACCTTTTGTGAGCTTAAAAATAGACATTTCTTACATTTAGTCAGCTAAGGAATTTCTCTTTTAAAAAATCTTGAAATTAAACGTCACATTCTTGGTTAGGCATTAAAATAATGTTTGATTGAAAATACAGTTATATATAATATATGAGATAAATAGATAATGTCTATTAATACTTAGACATATATGTAAGCATAAATATTAAACCATCATCTTGTAGATAATATATAAGATAGATAGATAATGTGTATTAATACTTAGACATGCATATATGTATAAATATTTAACCATGACCTTGTAGTCATTTATATAGTATTGATGTGTGGACGTAGGCTAATAATGGATTGGGTACTTTTTTCTCTTTAGAGAATTTGTATCCTCGAGTGTATATACATATTATTATGAGTGTGTAAGTTATCATGTCATTTCACTTGTACTTCACTCATTCTTATCAATTTAATTTGATTGTTGTACTTCTCCCTATCTCTCCTTGCTTGCTGCATCTGTGTGTGTTACTACCTTCCTTTTCACTCCAATAATTGGTATCAGAGCAAGTTCTCTTGGCTCTCATCCCTTTGTCATCGTCTCCTTGAGCTTCTCTTTCGATTATCTCAGAGTGAGCTATCCTCTTAGTAGGTAGAGAATGTATACTATATAGTGTGTTGTTAACAAATTTGTCAGTGCGTTTCAGGGAGTTTTGGGGGCCATGCGAATGAGTTTTTTATAGATATCTATAGGGGGAGTGTCAGTTCGAATTGCACTTGTTCAACTTTTGGTTTTCTACGCTACAACAACATTTGGTGTGTAGATAGGGTCGCTATTGTAATCAACATTGCATCTTCGAGTTTATCATCAACAACCTTCGATAGTATTAGCATCATTCTCATCGATTTTTGCATTCTTGCTAGTAATATTTATATACTCTCTATCATTTTTCATACACTTTACAAGTTTCTTTCATTATCACTGACCTATTGGTAGCATCTTGGTTGCATGGCATTGACAGTACCTACAAGTATTTTGGTTATTTGCATTTTTCGTCAAAGGTTAGTTATTTGCAAGTTAAAATGGTAGGTAGTGATGTATTTGAGATGCTTTCCATTGAGAATAAGCTTGATAAGACCAACTAACCATTGTGGTTATATATGATGCATCATGTATAGGTTGTTGAGGACAAAGGAATTTGCAATGTTATCATTGGCATTAAGAAATACCTTACTCACTAACAGATGATAGTATAGGTACTTTGAATGGTGACACTAGTTCAGATGTAATTGTGTCATTTCGGATATTTCATAATGGAATAAGCTAGGTGGGATGGTAGGGATGCACATACACATGCATTGGTGACACTTTTTGTGAAAAGGAGCATTATTCCTCATATTTTCTCATGTAAAATTACCAAATAGGCTTGTGATGTGCTTTATCAAGTGCGTTAACGAGTGGCTTACTTGCGCAAGAAGCAGTTAGAGTCTGAGCATATGAATGATGGATAGATTTCCTTACAAGGATTAAATATCTCAAGGAGTACATGTATTGACGAGGCCTATCTAAAGAGTTCATTAGTATCTACTATTCTCATAGATTTATTGGATTCATATGAGGGTTTTGTATCCACACTTTGACTCACGGTGAAGGGTATTCTCTTACATTTGATGAGTTGGTTGTAGTGCTCTTACAAGAAGAGTAATCTTAGTGAAATTAAACTAGTGTGCATGTGGTAGATCAAGCATTCGCTACTAGTCCAAAAGGTAAAGGCAAAGCCTTTACTTAGGGGCTATAAGCCAAAGGAAGAATCACCTAGTCTTTTGGCACAAGGATGTTGATGAGAAGGGGAGTGATAAGCTTAAGAAGAAAGGAAAATGCAACTATTATTGAAAGCCAAACCATTATATTAATGAATATAGAAAAAAGACTAGAGAAGGAGAAGAAGAAAGAGTCAGGTGTTGTTGAGCATCAGCACGAAGTGTCAACAAACTATGCATAGGATGATTGGATATTTATTTTACACCCTTCTATCCATGATGTATGCATGTCAGTGCGACATATCAACATTTGTGGTATTTTGATAGTGGTGCTAGTAAAAGCACATTACTTCTCACCATGATTTCTTTTCTTTCCTTGAGTTTGCTCCTCAAGGAGGCATAGTCACGTGTAAACAACTCCTTATGTCTAGTGAAAGGAGTTTGTAAAGTTATTCTCACTTCTCCAAATGGTGGGACAATTACTATCTCAAGAGTCTTGTTTATGCTAGGCATTAAAAAGAACTTGTTGTAAGTCTCTGCCACCTAGTGGTCAGATTTATTGATGATAGGTGTACAGTTCATGACTAAAGTGATAGAAACATTACTATGGTATTTGATACTCTAAGCCATGGACTTTCAGGTTGGATATGTATGAGATATTGGCACATAATGCTTGTTCAATTACTACCTCATATGTTCTAAGTGACATAGAGCTATGGCATGTCCACTTTGGTCACTTGAATTTTGACAATCTTTTGTGCCTTGAAAGGCAAGAGATGGTGTCAGACTTTCCAAAGCTTAGGGTTCCTATCAAACACGTATGTGAGGGGGGTGTATTTTGGGAAAGATACAATGGGTATTATTCTTGAAAGATGAATGTCTTAAAATTATAGCAGCCTTATACATAGTGATGTATGTGGTCCTATGAGGATACCATTAATTGGGAGATATCTATACCTTGTGACTTTTATTGATGACTACTTCATGCATACTTAGGTGTATTATTTGAAAGAAAATTTAGATATTTTTACATGCTCTAGGTACTTTGTTTCTATGGGAAAAAATGTGTCTACATGTGTAACATTAGCATCCTTCGTATAGATTGCGTGTGGGGTGGAGGGGTGGGGGAGAGGGGAGTATATGTCAATGGAGTTTCATGTATATATCGCTCAATGCATAGTGCCTTACATACCTCAAATAGTATGGTTGAGAGGAAGAAAAAACCTCTCAATGAAGATGGCATGGTTAAAGGCTAGGATCTACCTTTTTTTTAAAAGTTGGAGGCAGTTATGTGTGTTACTTGTGGGTTAAACAGATCCCCTACCAAGGCCTTGTGGACAATTATTCCTTGTGAAGCTTGGAATGGTAGGAACTTCATTTATGTGTTTTTAGTTGTCTTAGTTTTTTTTTTCTGGAAACAAGATCCTTCTATCAGTTTATTAACAAAAAATAGCCTTAAAAGGCTAAGTACAAATGCGCCGCTGAGTATGGGGCGAGAATCAAAGAATGAAGAAAAAAGGGGGGAGGGGGGGAAGGATGCACTTCTTCTTCGGCTAGCCACTCTATGAGGAGAAGGCTATCTCATACAATGGGTGGGGGGGAAGAACCACACAGGTGGTCGATAGTGCTAAGTGGGCTCACCACCACACTGTCTGTGAGAAAAGGACTAGGTCGCGCGAGTCTCAACAGGAAGGCTTCCCGATGCTTCCACGTATGGTCAACATCACCTTGAAGCTTATCCCACTAGTCGTAGAGGGTATGAATGTGTTGCCATATATATAGGCAGTGATGTGTGTGAACACACTTAGGACCATCGAGGCACTTTTTCCCTCTTTAGGAGGTTTTTTTCCCCGGCTTGTATATATGCCCATCATTCTAAGGCTAACTTATCTTTTGTACATTGACACAATCTAATACATTGTGTGTTGTGTGCATTCTTGCTTCTTCTTCTCCAAGCTTTGTGTGCTTTCCTGCAACCCTAATTCCAACAATTCGTATCAAAGCAGGCATCGGCTCCTAGGGCTATACCGCCAGCACCCTCTGACTCATGTTCTCCGATTGAGGTGAGCTTTCACGAGCGCTTGCAGGTCCCTATACTCTGTTTCGGGCTCCGTTTTTGCATTTCAAGTTCTGCACAGGTGTTTTCGTAATTTTGTGCAGAAATTTCGACAGTGTAGTTTTCTGCAAAACATGCATACATACTGTATTGTGGACCGTGCTACATAGCACGAGTTGTTTTCTGTTTAGTCTTTGCTTCATTACAGGTAGCTTTTGCATCAGGTTCAGTTCAGTGGCCATGGTTGATAACAGCAATGATGTATTTCGCATGTTATCTTACTGATGACAAATTGGATGGAGACAGCAACTACCCACTTTTTTGGGCATACATGATGCAGCATGTTTTGGTTGCAAAAGGAGTGTGGAACATTGTGCAGGGTATGGATGTACGTCCAGGTTCTGTGGATGTAGGATCTATTGAGGATGTTGCAGGTTCTAGCAGCTCTACTGTTGCTGCTGTTTTACCCATTGCTGAACAAGCTCGTTGGGATGGTAAAGATGCGCAAGCTCATGCCTTGATTGTACTTTCTGTCAAACGTAACATCACCCCACATATTCGTTCAGCTAAAATAGCAAAACAGGCTTGGGATATTCTAGCTGGTTTGTATGTAGGTCGTAACGAGGAGGCAAAACTCTCTTACCTGCGTAAAGAGCTAGAATCGAAGATTATGCAGGAAGATGATGACATGAATGTTTTTCTTGTTGCTGAGATTAAAGATCTCAAGGAACAGTTGATTTCAGCAGGTGAGATTATTCCTGATCATTCTCTTGTGCAGAATATGCTTGATGCTTTACCTGAGTCATATCAGACTTTTGCTTCCACGTGGAGACTTGTCACTAAGGGCAGACCTGATGTTGTCAAGTATGATACTTTAGTCAACAAGCTCTTGCAAGAAGCGCAGTCCAGGCAAAACAGGACTAGGCAGCGTGTAGTTGATCAGGCATTTGTTGCTGCCCAACAGCAGTAGAGAAGAAGTGGTAAGGCAGCCCCTTCCACTTTTTCTTCTCCTATTAATAGGTCTGGAACTTCTTCTCCTTCCGCAAGTAGCAACAATAAGTCTGAGAAGGCTCTTGATAAAGGTAAGAAAAAGACCAGGTGCAACTATTGTAAGGCAACTGATCATGTCATTAAGAATTGCCCTAAACTAAAAGTTAAAGAGGCAAAGAAGAAAGAGTTAAATGCAGCCACAATAGCGGATGCTTCTACAAATGCAGATTCTACAAATGTTGTGCAGGATACAGAATGGGCGTTTAGCGTGTATTGCCAGTATGACCCATCTATACATGATGCATGTTTGGCAGTTTCTGTTGACTCTCATGTATGGTATTTTGACAGTGGTGCTACAAAGCACATTACCTCGCATCGTGATATGTTCACTTCTCTTGAGGCTGTCCCTAATGGGAATACTGTCACATGTGCCAATAATGCTTCTTACCCAGTGAAGGGCATTGGTAAAATTATGCTTACTGCTGCAAATGGTATTTGATCCGGGAATTGTTGGGAGATCACTTTTTGACGATAGAGCGGCATTACTTCACATTTAATCCAAGTGGCCACACACTTGTGGGGTGAGAGGAGATATGACCTATACCCATTCAATCCAGGTGACACAAGATCTATGTACTTGATCGTGTGATTTTATAGGCTTCTGTATATAGCCTCTTGTATGTGTATTTTCATGCACGACCACCCTTAGATTTTGAGAAAGGAATCATGTTAGGAGGGGATGGTTTGTAACAAAGTGTTTTTAGGATGCACATGCACATGAGATGGGCTTAGGTACATGGTCTTAGGATCATTTACATATGGGGTTAGGGAACATGGGCCTTGGGAAATATAAAAGGCATGTGCTCTAGGACTATTGTACTTTGAATGCTTGACCTTTGGATACATACTTTTTTAGCCATTCCTTAGTATTAATCTCTCAAGCTTTCCCTAATCTAGGCTAATTAGGCTAATTCAAGACTAACCTAGATATTACTTTCTTTCATTTGGTATCAGATCCCTAGGCTTAGATCTTAATGATTTTATTAGGACATTAATCATTTTTAGATTATTGTTAACTTAGTTTTCAAAATATATATATTTTTGATTAGGATTAGTATTTTTTTTACAGTTTCAGATTTGCTATTTTCTTGTTTTGAGAAGATTAGCAATGAAACTTGTATTAATCATTTTTTAATTTGTATTAATCACTATTTTCAAAACTAATCTGATTTATTGTTTGATTTCTTGAAGTTCTTGATCTTCTTGATCTTGAATATTGAGTAATTTTCTTGCACATCTTACTTAGAGAGCCTACAGTTTCAAATATCAATCCATAAAGCCCTTACTTCTTCAAGATCAAACCCTAGATTAGTAAATCTTTGAGTTCTTAGAGAAGCATTGCAAGAAGAAGATTGATGTGCAGAAAATCAAGGTTGTTGTGCAGAGTTTTCAGATTACTATGTAGAATATTCAGATTGTTGTGCAGGATTGCTGCTGCAAAGTTACAGAGAGTGTTGTGCTGAGTGAAGATTCATTGTAGTTTTGAATAGATTTCAGTGCAGATTTTGGTGTAGTTCAAGATTAATGAAGTTTTCAACAAATCTTGGAGTAAGTGCACAAACTTTAATTTCATTTCTTCTTTCTTGAATATTGTGCAACTATCGCTTGCTCAATAAGCAACAAATTGAAAGACAGTGATGCTTGGTGAAAGATTAAGTGAATCTTGACAACTTTAAACAAAGACTGTATAACAATTGCAAAGAAAATGTAAAAGCTTCAAGAGCAATGAATCACAGAAAATATCAATCAAATGATGTAGTTCTTGAGAGCAAGAAAGTGTGTAGAAACTATTAAATCTTTTCAAATTTATGCAAAAGCAAGGTGTCATCATAGATTAGTCCTAATCTTTCAAAGAGTAATGCTAAACACACTTCTGCAATAAAGATTGATGAAGCTATACTAATTTTGATGCAAAGAGGACAAGATTATCAAGCAAAACAATTTCATGGTTTGTTGGAATACAAGTAAGATTGATAGTTTGATGCAAAAGTGTACAAGCTTCATAATTTCAAGTGCAAAAATTTAAAATTTTAGTTGGTTAATACTGTGTTTGCAAGAATGGCCCTGTTGAGAATTGACTCCAGTCCAAAGATGTTAGCCAGTGTGCCCCATACACCATAGGGTTCTACTGACTTGCATACAAGGTTTCTTGAGTGAAAATCTCAAAGAAATAGTGCAAAGTTTGGATGAGAAGGCAAACAATTGGCAGCTTGGATCTTCACATCATAGAGTCTTAAGTGGCCGATTTTGCAGAACATCATCGTGCAGAAGACAATGTAAGATTCGTGTGTTAGTCATTTCAAACAACAAATATAGATAAAGTGCAGGATGCAAATGATGAGATATAGAACTAACACTCAAGTAGGCGTTGCTCTATAAGAAGAGTTCCTTTGGGACATAAGAGATAATCTATTCTCTACAGAGTGCACATGTGATTTGGACCTTCATTACAAAGAAGTTTGGAATAGGCCACTCACATCACCGGTGATATCACCATCTTTGTTATAATTTAGGTCTCATATTCATGCAGATTGAGATTGCGATGTGTACTAACACCTCTATGTATGTTGCTGGAGTGTTGGACATATGTGTTGGTTGTAGTTGTTTAACATAATGAGCCAATAGGCAATGCATCATAGATAGCTCAGCAACTCAAGCAAGAGACAACAAAAGAAATAGACTAAAGGATCTAGTCCCAATAGATTGTTGTTGCCATGGATGTTGTCCATACTCTCAAGCACCAAGACTGGTGTGGCTATGGTGCTAAGCCTCAGCATGTGACTTCTACATGCAAATGAAGAAGAACTTTGAAGGCCATCATCGAGCTTCAACACGGCATCATCATAAAGCTCTTAGCCTTCTTATGTGAGTAGTTGATCCACTGTGGAAAGCAGGTGCTTCATACAACTTAGTGCAACTTATGTGAGTAGTTGATTCACTGTGGAAAGCAGGTGCTTCATAAAACTTAGTGCAACTTTTGTACTCAAAACTGACCTCTCATGCAGCTATGGTTGGGGTAAATGTTGTGTTTCTGGTTATTCTGACATTCGTGTAAATGATCCTAATCCCATGTGCCTAGGCCCATCCCATGTGCATGTGCATCCTAAGAACACTTTGTTACAAAGGGCATTGAACTTAGTTGATTGACTTATCTGAGTGTTGAGAGTTAAAGGAGAGGAAAAAACTGCATATAGATCACACCACTCCTTTAAAAGTAAAAACTCCTTAGTCCCTCTAGAAACATACTATGAAATGATACTCACTTCCACACTCATACAAAACATTCATGTACTCGTCTTTCTTGCCTCTTTAAGCCAAGGCCCATGTGAACTGTTTTGTAAGAAGAGAATTCTCTTATATTAGCAAGAAAACTTGATCACATATATAGCTGTGAAGACCAACTGTCTAATTTTCAATCCTAGAAACCTATATATATTTTTTATGTTTCACATCTTGAGTCTATGACCACACTATTCACAACAGCCCCCCATATACATGCACACTAGCCTTTATGAAATAGAGTATCAAACTATATATCATTTTTCAGGAAAAACACCTTGCACCTAAATACATTGGGCATTACTTCATGTTGCTTATAGACCATAGTCACTTTGTTGAGATGATTGCCAAGACCCACCACCCTAAAAATTTATTCTTTATGGTAGCATTTTTTATGTTCTTAGACCATACATCATCGGCTCAATCCTTTCATAGTTCTTCCAGATTTCCTTCTCATGTGCTTGAACCAGATATCCAAATGATTATGAGAAGCTACATCTACTACATAGGCATTCATCTGCTTCGCTCCATACATAATTTTCTCCATGGTAGCACATGTAGTTTGTACAAGGGCTTACTTTAAAAGATGCACAAATGCACCATTTTGTATGCTTAATAACCTATTCTCCCCAATGTTCCCCTTCTTACTGATTCTTGAGTTAAGTGATGCATAATCCTTTCAATATTGTATGATCACTTTATATGCAAGCCATGCAAAGTCTATAAGAAATAATTGATGAAAGTGGCTCTCTCTCGTTGGTTATGGAAGCTACCACCTTTATTAATACATAACCAACTATGTACCCTTCGATAGTCTCCTAGTTGTGTAACCTTCGATAGTATGCAAAAGAGTGCTCACAGTTAACTCTTTAAAAACTTGCCTCTAATAGTCACAAAGGATGTTCACATGCTACCAAATTAAGATTTCATCTAACAAGTACTAAATCCCTTATGAAGACCTACTTAATATCAAACCCATTGATTTTATTGGGCCATGTGTCTCTTGACATTTTTTCTCCCTAGTGACACCCTGTGATTCTCGTGCACTAACAATTCTTACAAGAACACTTATGTACCTCTTAAAAAACCTTGTGGGCATAGAAAATAAACCCCTTACTAACAATTCTTACAAGAACACTTATGTACCTCTCAATAAACCTTGTGCGTACTTGCTAGTATTAACATAATACTATCCAATAGTACAAAGGTATTAGAGAAGGAGGAGTTAATATACCATTAAACTTTAGGAGAACTAGTATCAAGTGTAGAATATCCATTAACTACATTGAGTGAAAGTATCTCTAATATATTATCTTTGGAGAGACCAAAATTGCTATTATGCTAAATGTAATGATACCTTGTAACACTAACAGATGTCCAATGATACATCAAAGCCATTGAGGTACATCACTATTATAGGTGGGTCTATTTGTGACACCTTTTGCAACGAAAATGAACTTATAAAAAAAACCCAAAAGCATTGAAATTCATGTCAATAGAAGCGTCGATATCACTTCGTTGTAATGCCCGCCAAAATAACCGTACAAATGAGCGTCGAAATAAGCATTACAACAACAGTCAAAATTATTCCTTGTTTATGATGGATTTTTTGCTTTATTGATGCAAATACTGACAATTATTTAGACCATTTTTTCGACGACTATATCGAGACGGAGATGTAGGTTTTAATTTTTTTTGGCATAATGGTACATCCAGGTGGAGTCCTGCCTGAATGCACCCACTATGTTAGCATTGAAGAGTACTTACAACAATTTTACTCAAATTTTACAAAACAAGGATTTTTATTACTTAGAGGAAGTTACATAGTGTCTTTTATTTATGTTCACAATATACACTCAAACATATGGAGCTGATAAAAAATTACTTAAAGGCATTGCTCATGTACATAGTGCCTTATGAGAAAGGCCTAACCTAGTCATCGGTGGGGATACGGAGTTTGGCACTGGTCCTTGCCAAAAATATTCATAATGCAAAAACTCAGAAATGGCAAGTGATGCAAAACTTTATCATGGGTGTAAAATGTAGAGTGCTTACCACATTGACCACATCTTTCCAATTGACATCGATGCCCTCTCTCTCAAGTTGCTTGAGGAGGGCATACATGTCGTGATTTAATGACCACTCTTTGTTGGAAACCAACCTTAAAAGTAAGTGAAATGCTTAAAGAAACCAACCTTAAAAGTAAGTGAAACGCTTAAAGAAACCATAAATAATTAACATAAATAAAATGCAAATTATGCAAAAAAAGTGAGTGAGTGTGTACTAGCAATACTTACAAAGTATGTATGGAACGTGTCCCAACCACTGCTCCCAAGATGGGAGCTCACTACGCTCTCCATCCGCTTGGTTGTGGCAACCTGCTCTATTGCTCATTCCTGTAGGGATTTGCATTGTGCTTCCTGTACTTCTCATCCCAAATCTCTTGTATACAATACCAAGGATTTTGTCCCCCTATCTTTATCCTATGTGTAATGTCACTGCACCAGTGCTTCAATACATTCACCATGTGATCTTTAATCCATCTAGGGTGCACCTCTTGACTGCCTAGAAACGGTCTAAACTCACTTCCGTTGACCATGTGGTCCTTCTTTCCTTGATGGAGTTTATACCATGTATTCATAAAGTCGTGGACAAAGACTATACGACATAACTCACAGATTGGAACCTTCATCTCATTGTCGACATGATTGAGGAGGACCACATTTTCCTCCACTACTTCGTATTGGGAATGAGCCGGCGGATTGGGGGTAAAGGGGTTTGTGTTGAAGCAGCAGGATGAGTGTGAGTGTGGTGTCTCCTCCCAATTGGCGCTTGCATGGAGGCGTAAAAGTGTCTATGGAGGCACCACCACAGCAATAACGTGATGAGTGATCCCGTCTTCTATGACTTGAATTACTCGAGTGAGACAGGGGTGGGGTTTGTGTGACTTGCCACCGTGGAGTGTTTGTTGATGTGGCTTGTGTGGTGGTGGGCTGTGATGGTTGTGTGCAGAAGTGCCATTCCTTCCCCCAAATTAGGCTTCAGTCATAGCTCTTTGCTCGGGGCTCATTTGGGAGATGAATTTGTAAAACCGACTGGGGGACATTGTGTGTGGAGGCACAGTGGAGATGTTGGGCCTGTATGCGGGTGTGTCACTAGGGCTGGTGTGTGATCCATGGTCTACAAAAACAACTAAAGGTGGTTATGCACATGATTATGCAAGGGCACCAGTGTTTAGGGTTTAGGGTTTGCATGTATGGCATAAGCATGGGGCATCATCATGCCCATGCTCATGCCACGACTCTAATAAGGAGAGGAGCATGGTCTTGAAGGATCTTCCTACCCAAAGTCCAGATGCAGGGACAACATCAAAAGAATGGTCTTGCATTAAAGAAAAAACCAAAGACAATGAGATTAGGGTACTTATCAGAGAGATTGCAAGTTAATTGGAGTCTCAAGGGAGGGCTTGAGCAGGAGAGACCAAGAGAGAGCTTGAGCCTTGAGAGAAAATTAATGAAAACCCTACAAAACAAACACAAAAAAGACATATTAGTTAAGCAGTGAAATCACACACGTATACACACCCCACACCACACACACACACAATCAAAAGCAAGGGCAAGCAAGAAGGGCTACCTAGTCTCAAGGGAGGGCTTGCCTTGTGAGAGACCAGGGAGAACTTGTGAGCCTGCAAAACAAACAAAACACGACATGTTAGCAATTTTGAAAGACCACACACACACACACACACACACACACACCACAGGCACACAAATAAAAAATCATAAACAAGAGTTGAGGGAAGGGCTTAGATTCACTCCTAAGGGATTGGGGAAGGTGCAGAGAGGAGAGAATACTGTTAAAATAAGACTATGTTTTGCAACCTATAAAAACGTGAAAATGCGATAAGTTACTGGACACAGTTTTGTTAAAAATCCCCAGAGTCAAAATAAGCTGTTAATTCTGACGCTTATTTCAACGTCTATTTCAACTCGTGCTACCTATCACTTCAACATGCAAATTCTCATTCAAAATTTAAACTTTTTGGTAACCGGACACCTTCCATTTAAAATTAGAATATACCAACTAGGCCATGCATGATATATAAAAGAGGATCCACCTTCCCCTCATTTAAACCCACATTCACATGTGTATTCAATATACATGGAGCCCGTGTGCTATGAACATTTCAAATTTGGTAAATTTAGAGGAGAAAGGGACGTGCAATGGTTTTTTTGCAAGTACCAAGTTGCCCGACGTCAAAGAATTTGTAATGCGCATTCCAAAAAATGGGACATATTTCTAGTGGAGAAACATCTACTTAGTGGCCTCAATGTGCGCCTAAACAATAATGAACTGGTCGATCATGTGAATATTCAACCTGAGTGGAGCAGCAAACGAGCAAGGGCAGAGACAAGTTCATGGGATTGGAACCCGAACAAGCTTTGACAGACTTGGATAAGTTCTAGAGCTCACCTTGAGGGTAATATAGCAATGGGATGGTTGTTCAAGAATCTCTTGTATACATAACATAATTTCTTAGTACGTCAGACCCACATATGCCACAACTATGGACATAAGAAGAGGACGATCAACTTGTTGGGGGAAGAGCCTCAAGGAGGACAAGGCCTTCAAAGAGCAATGGATATGGCATTTCGAGAGAAGATTAATAAATTTTGCATCCTGAACTTACATGCTATGGAGAAATGGATTGAGAGGTATAACCTAGCAAAGAGCAAAAGAGATAGAGATTGTTTGAATTTTAGAAAGAGTTGAACAATCAAGCATTGCCATACCCACATTCGCTCACTCAATGCAGGAGGGGAGAAGAGAGCTTGAGCTCTTGCAAGCAAACACACACTCACACAAACCCTAGAAGAGAGCACACAAGGTGAGAGGCTGAAAATTCTTCTTCTTCTTCTTCACTCAACAAAAGAGGTCTACAAAAGAAGATAAAGTGACTAACACACATAATAGAGTATATACAAGCAGTCCATAATGTGAACATGCTAAGAGGAGTGGGTAGATGTGGACTAGTCGGTGTAGTCCAGCTGTAGAATCTCTGGCGAAGATATGTCGGTGCCAGCTACCAAACCCGCCTGTGATATAAATGTCGAATAGTTATGTAGGCACCTTGTGAGTGTCAGCTCATGTTGAGCTTGACATCTCAACAGCTACTACCAAGTTGAGTTTGTTGATTCACCTATACCTTTGGATAGAGTTATGTAGTTGAGACACATCGCACTGCATATAGCCCATGTCTTCTTTATAAGTTGGCAGCATGGCCTGAACCTAGCATCTGACCCTTTGGCTAGTATCTCAAGATTTCCCATGATAGTTTGATTTCCTGGTCTCAAGAAGGAATACCTTCTTCTCCTCCTAGTGATTAGTGGTGTTATCGGGAGAGTGATGGGATCCCCTCGACCGATCCCCCCAACTTCCACTTTGGTTCTTGCTTGAACAGTCAAGATTCCATCCCTTCATATCTACATAGCCTCTCTCGAGTCAATTTCTCATGCTATATTGCTTCCTTGGGGGGATTCTATTTTGTAGAGATTTGAGTACTCCGGCCTCCCTTTCATCTATTGGTAGATGGGACACCTTGCTAGAGCTTGTCCCTTCCATCAGTCTTGCTATCGGTCTAGGAGGGCACCTCCCCAATGTTTCCCCCTAGTTCCTAGTCATATCCTCATCACAAGGGGTGACAAGGATATCAATCTTCTAGCGCCACACAGAAAGAGTGGCAGACCATTGGCCTAAGTTAGAACCGTCTCGACAGATTTCTAGAGTAGACTGGTGCTGTCAGGCATGCTAGGCTGGTAGGACATAGGAGGATATAGTCTTCCCAGAGCCTTTGGTAGGCCTGACCTTAGAGCCCCTACCACCCCTTCCCCCCTAGCCCTTCTTCTTAGTTCATCCCCCATCATCCCCCCTTCCCCCTCTTCTCCCCTGCCCTGCCTTCTACTCTGGCCTTCTCTCGTGTAGAGCTCTCATGCCATTTACATGATTTACGTATCACTAATGTTGCTTACTCACTTATGGCCCTTAGCTCCAATGGAGTTGGGTGGCTCTAGCCATAGAGATCCAAAAGGGGAGATGGTGTCCTCTAGCTTGGAGGTGCTTCTCTTTGGGTTTCTTCATGTTTCAGTGGCAGTACCCCTTCCCACCTCCTATCACATTGCAAAGGTGGAGCTTAGGGTATGTATATTCTAGGGCTTAGACAGAGTATCTGCACATGGAGGATATGATTCATGCCCATCTAGTGTAGCTTCACCAACTCATGGACAACAAGACTACTCTCCGTCAAAACCCATGCCCAAGACTCTTTGAGTAGAGGGCAGTTTTGAGACTTCTTCCTAATAGATCTTAGTTATGCGGATTGTCTCATACAACATTTAAGGTATGGGGGATCCTAGTGCTTTCAGAGGCATGGAGTCCTTAGAGACGAGCCTCATAGAGCAGCAATCGTTGGTCCCATCGACATTCTCTTCATCTTGGAGTATTATCCAGGAAGATTTCTAGTGGTATGGGTGGGGATCTCAACATGTTAGAGCTGGCAGAGGATAGAATTGGAGGTAGCATTGATACAGCTTCTGGTATAGAGAGCCTACGAGGAGTTGATTTTCACTCTAAGGAGGCAGCACCCTTGGAATTTATTGGAATTTGTATGCACCTCCAAAAGATTTTGTGCTTCTCAAGATCCGATAGGAGGGGTATAGTGTCCATCTATACTTGACAAGGAAACCATTGCTAAAGATTCTATTTATAGTGGTTTAGGGTGGGTGGCCACCCCTAGCCAACTAGATCAATGGATCGAATGCTGTGAAGTCCCTATCCCCACCGCGCAATAGCAGCGGAAGTAGCACTTCTTGCACAGGGCAGGGTCTCACACTCGGGACCTCGCCCCCACGGATATCCGGACAAGAGACTAATCCATCGGTTCTTCCAAAACCGATCCCGGAAAAACTTCCCTTGCCCGAAAAGCACGGGCGATTCCTCCAGGATAACTTTTCTCTAACGTAGTCAAAAGCCTTAACTAACTGAACTGATCTGACCGAATCCGTAAGTCCCAAGTCAGATCAGGGAAAAGATTGCACTTGGATCATAGAGACCAACGCTTTTTTCCTCATTGAGAGGCACAACCGTTGATTCTTTTCCATAGAACAAATTTTGTCCGGGGTTTACTTCATCTATCGTACCATAACATAATTGAGTCTCAATTTAAGGATCCATCAGTCCAGCCTAACCCCATCCAGTCCCATGGGTTAGCCAACCGCCCAAGCCAACCGCCTACCACTGTAGTAATGGGATCCAATTAAGAATTTGGTTAGGTTTTGTCCTGGGTACCAAGGAAAAGAGTTCCCAGGCTCGCCGGATATTCATGCAAACTTAAAACTAGTCACACCACTTACACACCCAATATGAAATTGTCTTTTTCTCAGCATCAGCTATCTTTAAAACAATCATTTAATGAAACCATTGTGTCACTGATCACAATCCTCAAAATCTCCGGTTGAATCGTTATTTCTAATCATTCCTTCATCGATGTACCTATGGCATCATTGGCAACCAGAACGCTCACCACATGTTCAGGGGCCTTTTCAATAGTTCGTAGCTCATAATAACCGGCAATATATTCACATATCAAAATGGAATCTCCGTTGAAGATCAGCAAGATCAACCAATGGATCCATATAAAAGAGCCACGGACTCATCCGTTGAGGACCAGCAAGGTCAACCAACCAGATCCATGCCTGAATTCAGAAAACAACTCTTACTCCTTGTTCCAAAATCTTCCCCAGGTATCTTCTGCGACCCAGAGCCCGAGCATCATATGGTCAGCACCCTCTAGGATCCTTTGCTGGTCACCTAGCGCTTCACTCATAGGCCGCTTCCTTGGTCCCTCATCCACTGTATCGGAAGCTCACCATTTAAATCTCACCATTTATATCAAACCGAGGTTGGTTAAGACCTCGGCCGACCTTGCTACACGCGAGACGTCCTCCATTGACTCTTCGTCACAGCAGTTGCAACTTTAATAGATAGGTCTTCCACAGTCTCATTCACAAGATGGTCAAAATGCTTCCCCAGCATTCTTGACATAAAACAGTCATTTAAAAACAGATTTTCACATACAAATACAGTTCCAACAATATTTCCATCTTTTCTCATCACTCCACATCCTTTCACATTAGTCCCCATCTTTTCTCATCTTCCCACAATTTTTTTTTCTTCATCGATCCCTATCACATCACATCATTCCCACATCAATTCACATCCAATCGCATCATCCACACATCAATCCACATCATCCATACATCAATCCACATCATCCACACCAATCCACATCATCCACATCAATCCATATTATCCACACATCAATCCACATCATCCATACATCCATTCACATCAATCCACACGTCAATCCACATCATCCATACATCCATCCACATCAATCCACATTATCCACACATCAATCCACATCATCCATACATCCATTCTTGTCAATCCACATTACCCACACATCAGTCCTCCATATCATCCATACATCCATCCACATTATCCACTCATCCATCCACATCAATCCACACGTCAATCCACATTACCCACACATCAATCCACATTACCCACACATCAATCCACATCATCCATACATCCATCCACATCATCCACATCAATCCACATTATCCACTCATCCATCTGCATCAATCCACATTATCCACTCATCCATCTGCATCAATCCACACGTCAATCCACATTACCCACACATCAATCCTCCACATCATCCATACATCCATCCACATCATCCACATCAATCCACATTATCCACTCATCCATCCACATCAATTCACATCAATCCACATTCATTTCATAAGTATTCCCATTCTCATCTAATCACATCTTTTTCTATCTCATCACTTATTTCCTCATTTATCCTCATTAGATCACATCTACTTGCATCTACCCATACATCTCATCACTTCAAATACATTAACATCTATCCAGTTTACATCGCATCTTATCACATCCATTTTCCCCACACTGAGGTATCAAAAATGCATCATTTCTTCTAAATATCTCTTCTTTTTTAACTAATAATCTTGTTCTTAGTCAACTCTTCATCTTATGTGAGTATTTACTTATTTTTGGGGAGATTTTCTTTTATTCTTCAATTTATCTCCTCCCTACATTCGGATTAATCTAATTGGTCCATAAGGACCTTAATTCAAAAATTTTAGAAAATCTAGACCCTTAGGCTAAGGTCCTTTTTACCTGATTTCAATTTATTCCAATTGCACATTGGAAATTTCATTTTGAATATCTGTTTCAGGGAAAACCATTTTAAACACTAGGAGGATTTTTATATCCAAAAATATCTCAATTTTGAATTACCTCTCTCTAGAAATTTTCTCTCTCTACAGGGTAAAACAGGATCTTTCTTTTATTTTAGAGAGGGGAATAATTATAAGATTAGAAGGGAAGGTTTTTACACCTGCACACCTCAAAAGCCGGAGGGAGGAATCTTACATCCACACTAATGGACTAGTAGCCCTCCACTCATAAATACACATGTGACTAATGAGTAGTCGGCCCATCACCACTCAAAGTAGTTTCACACACATATAAAAGATTATGTCCACATTCTCGAGTTTTACCAGTGCACACAAGAATAAAAGCCCCCTATCTAGAAAACACACTATACATAGATGATTAGATCATCCATACCTTCTCTTAAGGGAGCTAATAACATGGATATGCTTGTCAACATATATATGCACACTAAATCTAACACCCCCTCTCATCATCATGGTTGTTGTGAATCTGTGTAGATATGTCAATGCAGATACTCCTTGTGTGGAGCTCTGTAGTATCTCTATGTGTGTTGTGTGTTGGCACGCCTACAACTTGAGCACATGGACATAAGCACGTGATTCATGTGTGGACATGGTTCTAGTTTGGTTGAGTGGTCAAGTTGACTAAGGTTGGCCATCCCAAACCACTATAAATAGGACCCCTCGATTTTGTATTCACATATCACCCATGAGAGTCATGTGAGAGTGGGATCTAGATCTTTGTAAGCGCTAGTGTGTATTTTTGGTCTTGATGTTGTTGCACAATCCATTGTCATATATTCATACATGGTATCATAGCCTAAGCTTTGATGAGCTTGACTCTTGCGTTTCTTTTTGGTGGGTGGAACCCGGCAGCAAGAGCTATACATGGGGGTGTGGTTGTAGGCCATGGCAGGTGGCAACAAAGGCAAGGCAGCCAAACTACACAGAGAGCATGGTAGGGCTGACGTTGGCTTGTTTATGGGCTATTCCCTCCATGACCATTGGCTAGGTTGATTTCTTGCTATTCATGGTGGCTTATCTTTCACACACCGGTGGCTTTTCACACCACTAGGACGATGGCTGTCCGTGGCTTGGAGGTGAGGGTGCAGTAAGATGTGGATGATTCACACTTGCTTGGAGGTGAGAATGGGGTAATATGTGGATGATTCACACTTGTTGGCACTTCTTCACTCTTAGGAGAAGTTGAGAGACCATTTCGGGCATTAGGATCTTTATGCTTAGAGGGTGTTCATGATGCAAGAAGTATCTTAGGAATGTTGAATGTTGTGTATGGGGAACTAGCCAAAGGTGACAAGACAAGACAATGCAAGCTTAATGAAAATGGATTGGGATTGCTCAATGTTTCTTGAACAGAGGGGGATTGTCTCCTGAGGTTGTGGCTTTATGGTAGTCCAAAAACAATGCTAAGATTGAGAGCACCAATGTGAGTCCTTGGTATAGATCTAGACATATAATTTCATGAGGTCCTTTTATATTTTCTTCTCTGGGCAAGATAGAGCTACAACCTAGAGTTTGGAAGAGATGAAAGATGGTTACATCTCTATTACTGAAGCACCTACACGGATATGAACCCAGTTTGCTATGTGGTTATGCATTGATTGATCATGGGTTAGCTTCCTATACTAAGCAAAACATGTTTGTCCTTGGTGGAAGTCCACATGGCAATGGTATTTAGATTAGTCGTATGTCAAAAGCTCAAAGTTTGAGTTAGCACATGATTAGTGACACTCTTAGAGCATGTTTTTTCTCACATGGTTTTGTTCCTTCCTCTAGAAATTCCAAGATATATACATGGTACCAGAAGGTTGTAGGACATCATGGAAAGGTTTGAAGCAAGTTATGGATTTTGATGCGTACATGAAGATATCCTCTATACAAGCTTCTGTCCATGTGCTCAAGTTGTATGCGTGCCAACACAGCACACATATACAAGCTTATGTCCACGTGATCAAGTTGTAGGCATGCCAAAACACAACGCACATATACAAGCTTATGTCCACGTGATCAAGTTGTAGGCATGCCAACACACAACACACATATATCAGCTTATGTCCACGTGCTCAAGTTGTAGGCGTGCCAACACACTAGACAAAAATCATTATGTCTTCCAAGGGAGCTCACAATATGGAGATGCCCATCAACACATGTCTATTCAAACTAAATCTAATAATATCCTCATGTGTGAGTTCCTATATCTTTCTTGATTTGATGACCTTAGCACACTATTATCGTATAATATATATGATGAATATAGACATAAAAAACTTTAAAAAATGTTGTACTTCCAAACACCATTCTTGGTGAAAGAAAAAAAAACACTGAAACTAGAAAAGCTTGTGATTTTGTCTTGGAAGCTTGCTAAAAAGCCCAAAAAATACACCCCTATTTATTTAGTAATATGAATGAATAATATGGTTACATATATAAAATAAAACACATGTAATATGTTAAACGTTATTACATAAATGCATGCATACATACAACACAAAATGTTTTGCATTTATATTTAAAATCTTGCCTAAAAAGCACCCTAATTCAAGTAGCAATATCATGAAATTTTATTGTTGTCTAAGAAAACACACTTGTGATTATGTTAGACTTTCTAGTTTAAATAAATTTGAAGTCATTTGTTTTTGTGTGTTTGAAATAGTATTGGAAACATGAAGTATTCCTTCTAAGGCAGCAGATATGCTACCTAGAGAGACTACAAAGGTACCCACATAACCTTCATAGACTTGAAAGTCACCACAAATAAACTAAATTTTTACTCTAAGGAGTTATGACACTTGTTTTTAAAAATTTCACAGCTACATGCAAGGTGAGAATCTCATGTCCTTGAGTCTCAATGAGATACAAAAGATTGAAAGTAGACTTGACATTGCACTAAACAAGACAAGAGGCAAGAAGGCAAGCATATATTTTATTTTAGTTTATGTGAAAGAAATGGTGTTCATTATATCAAAGGATCTTTTTACTTCATATGAAATAAATTTTATATTCGCTGATGCAGGCACAACTATTACAAAAAGAATCTCATGAAATGCAAGAAAGGGTAAGCTTCGTGGGACAAAATATTTTTTTCTAATATAGACAAATTGGTAAATATTATTACTAGTCTCTCATATGTTTTTAATCATGAGAGGTAAAGCTTGCATTTTCTTTTAATGGAGAAAAATATTATAGAAACTCAAGTGAAAAATTAAGGAAAATAGAACAATAAAAGAACTCTATTAGAGACACATTAGGTAGTGTGTAGGAACATTATTCTATCAAGTGTTATAATATTTTTATAAGAGAAAATTTAAGACTAGTTTTTTTTAAAGTACCAAAAATCTTTTTAATGCATATTGTCTTATCTATGTTATCTTTTTCCAATGTAGCCTCCTAAGTTGCCTATTAGAAAGCCAACCTTTGACTTGGAAGTCCAAGAAATAATAATCAATGATTTTTGGAGTACTCTTGGAATGAGATAGACTTCAAGTTCATAACATGATGGACTCTTCTAAATATGGGTCCCAAATTTCTTTTCGCTATTAATTTCTTTTGACAAGGGATCCAACCTTTGAGATGGAAGCTTGATTTTTTTTTTAAATCTGTCTCCTCTCTCTCTCTCTCTCTCTCTCTCTCTCTCTCTCTCTCTCTCTCTATCCCTGAGAGAGAAGGCTCTCACTGTCTCTCTCGTGCGCATTGTATCACGGAGAGAGCATGCTTTGTCTCTCTCTCTTGGACAGAGTAGGCACTCTCTCTCTCTAGCGTGCGGCATGTCCTAAGAGGCCTTCTGGCTCCACCTATCATGGAGCGGGAACACGCTAAGGTTCAAACATTGGGGTTGAACCTTAGCATATCCATTAATTAGTGCCCCACCTATCATGGAGAGGGAACACGCTAAGGTTCAAACATTGGGGTTGAACCTTAGCATATCCATTAATTAGTGCCCGCTTGTGGGCCCTAATTAATGGATATATCACTACCGTGAATAATATATTAATAGAACGAAATAGGAGCAATCGATGAGTTATGCATGACTAAGAAAGAAAGAGCAAAGAGAATACAAATGTTATAATAGTGCTTGTTGATATGGTTAATAAATCAAATCATGGATGTCCATAGCATGAGTTTTACAGGGATTCAAGGTAGAAAAGCTTTGGAGTAGTAGTCATTTAAATTTATGTTTAAATCTCCTCCGTTCCTTGTTTTCTTCATCTTTATTGCAGCTTCTCTAATTGGTGGGTAATGCTTGAACTCCCAACATACTCCCCCATCCCTCTAATAAAAATGGACCTATTTTGATACATAGATTTTCACCATTTAATAATCGGTGATCTTTTTACACAAATAGGGTTTGGCCCCAAAGGGTTTTTAATGTTTTAGAATGTCCAATCTTCTTGAGCAAGGTTTTCTTGAGGAAGGTTCTCCTTCTTCTTCATTGCATGTAAAGTCTTCTTTTTTTGAAGACGAAATCCTTCTCTAAGTGATTGCTTGTGCCACAATAGTTGCACTTATCCTTGCCCTTTATAAAAAAATGAGCACAAACAAAGGAGACACATGTGGATAGGTGGCCTTGACCTAGCCAGCAGCCCCCCCGAATCCCTCCTCGACAATACCATAAAAGTGGAGCATTAACGGGGGAAAAGGGCTTTGATTAGCCCTTTACACTACGGGTATTTTTACCCTTTAGTAGGGTAAGTTGCAGCACACTAAGTGATGGGCTCTCTCGCTGGTGGGTGGACAATATGTCCGGAATCCTCACTACTCACTACAAATACAGAGATAAACAGAATGAAACACAACACAAAGGAGACAAGACTGCAAAGAGGAACAAGACACTTGCACTATTATGAGAACACTAATACAAGTTGTCATTGTACCATGCACACTTAGTAGTGGTCATAGTGAAGAGAGAGACGATGTGTAGCTCAGTCTAATACAAGTGATTGTAGAATAGACTACAAGGTGTGAGAAGAGGTGTGCAGGAATGTCTAAGAGACAGAAAGCCAGAGAGACGGGCCATGCACCTGCTATGGAGTAGGCGGCATCTACTATCTCTGGAGATGCCCTTGGCATGGTGTAACTAGAGTGTCAGTGTGGCATCACACGGCATCTACTATATTTGGAAGATGCCGTTAATGAGTGGCAATGCGGCAATAGTGTGGTGGTGACACCTTCAATGATGATGCTCTTGCACTATGGCTTTGGTTGAATCTATTGAGTTGTCCCACTGTGGGCACCCTTGGTGGCTATAGGTTGCCCACCACTAGAGTTCTCACAGTCCTTGATGAGGAAAGGAAAAAAAAAACCACAAGGAATTCAAGCATGCTGATGTAAAAAGATGGATTTTTTTTTTGTGGGGTAGGATTCCGCAGTATTGACTCCACATCAAGAATTATGTCCCCTTTGCGCCGAACTTTGGAGGCTATCAGAATCAGGGGCATAGGTCAGAAAGAATTCTATGAGATAGCTACTTTAGTAAACCAGTCCGAAAAAGTAAACCTGGCCAAAAAAGTAAACCTGGCCAAAAAAGTAACCTCGGCCAAGAAAGCAAACCTGGCCATTTGTTGCCTTCCTAAAACAGTCATACCTGTAGCTAATGCACTGTCGCCCCCCCAGCGTGGTGCTTATTTGTTGTTCATGTTGATAAGTTTGTCAGGCTCAAGATGCAATCTAAATGCATTCCTCATGTGTGTGGATAGTATGAATGAATGGAGAGTTTGTCATTCGACCATGGAAAGGGGTTGCCGGAGGAATTTGGGAAGGCATGGAATTAGAGGAATCGGAGGAGGTAAAGAGAGGATGCAGAATGTTCATATAGAAATAAGATTAGGTGGGGAGAAGGATTCATATTTTTTTATTCCGGTAGAAGTGATTGTGCAAGGAATTTTGTAGTAGGGATTCTATCCCCGTGTGCCTTCGAGAATTTGACAATTCACAAATCAATTAATGAGGAGTCAGGTGGAAGAAATTAGGGGACAGGAATCATGCGAGAGTAACTAGAGGGGAGGAATGAATTGAGAGGAAGAAGAGCCGAGGGAGGAGAAGGAAGGAGTCAACAAGAGGAATCATGAGAGAGGAGTAAGGGGAGCACGAAGGAATCAGAAGAGGAGTCAGTTAGGAGGAAGTAGAGAAAGCAAGGTCAGCGGAGGAAGATGCAACAGAGTCAAAAGGTTTAAAGGGGCCAGAGGAGAGGAGTCAGGAGGTTTAGAGGAGTCAAGAAGAAGGATAGAGATTGAGAGGAGTTAGGAGGTTCAAAGGAGTGAAGAAGAAGGAGGTTTAGAGGAGGTAGAGGGGAGGATTCAAGAGGTTCAGAGGCACCAAGAAGAAGGATAGAGATGACATTGTGGTAGGGAGGGAGGAGAGAGATATACCATAGAATCTAAAAGAGATGTACCATAGAGCACATGTAGAGGCAGGGAGTGTGTGCGCTTTTGCCGCACAGGTCGTAGCTGGGGACTTGTCGGACACCGTATGCGAGCCACGAATGGCTACAAGCATACAACCAGGGAAGGAAGCTCAAACAGAATGCCAAAGGGTGTGTCACTCACCGCTCAACCGCCGCCTTGAAGGATTCCCGCGTCACAGCCGTGAAGGAGGAGCTGCCGTCGCCGCTCTACCGCCTCTCCGCCGCCGCCGTGCCGCTACACAGTGCTCGATCGCTCTCTCACTCTCTCTCTCTCTCTCACACACGCAGGAGAAGGAAACCAAAGAGATAAGGCAAGAGCACTCTTGTATTCACAACACATGAGAATGAGGATTTTAGGGTTACAATTGACTCTTATAGGTGACTTGGCCGTTCACACTTGGGCGCCCATACATGGCCGGCCGACCCTAACCCTTATCCTACTGATATTCAAGGTGCGCCTCTCATCGGCGATCACCCAATCCCTTCATCCTTAACCTATGGTGCCGACAAGCCCGGCCCATGACTCAGAATATTTAAATTAATGACGTAAAACATAGTACGTCTCAATGTCCGCCATGGGTTAACATGCCCCCCTTCCTGATGTAGATTCCGTCCTCGGAAGCTATGGTATGGTAAGCTCGAGAGAGTTGTTGTGGTAGACCGTCTGCAAAACAGGGAAGTAGAGTGAAGGTATGCTGGAATTCAAAAGATATAAAGTGTATAAATTCAAGCATGTGAGACCACAATGGATGTTGCGATGAGAACTTAGTTTAAGGGTCACATGAGTGAGCTAGTGTAGCAAATTAATAGGAGTTTAAAATTATTGAAAGGAATTCAAGAGTTAGCAAGGTGTCAAAGGTTAATCAAGGTTTATAACTGGCCTAAGTCAAGGAAAATAACCAAGCTTAATAAATAAACACATGACCACACTGTGTCTACTCTAAGAACAAGTTAATACCACAAGCCTAGGGAAACAAGAAACATCAGCAGAGTTACAGGAGCTTTTTGCCTCTTTTTTTTCTTTTTCTTTTTTTTGCACGTGACAATTTTTACACACAATGGCGACCTTCCTAAGGCAAAACTAACATCGATCCTGGTACCATGTTTAACACAAGGCATTATCCAGGAATCTATTAGCTCACTTTAGGCAAGGCTACCCCCTACCAACCAAGGCATCGGTCTGGAGTAGAATACTCCTCGCCTACCAAGTATCAATAAGGCGATAGGCCAACATTAAAGCACATCATAGACTTGTATTGCCATTTATTGTAGGCTTTTTTTTTTAATAATCTATCATTTTTGATCTTCGCTCCTGAACTATAATTTGTCTTGCATCCTTTCGACAAAGGGGTAATAGCTATGTCCTAGAGGTCAACACACACATGGCCAGGTGTCAACCACTAAGATGGTTTGACCCTAGACCTAAGACAATCGTATTCCAAGGTTAACTAAAGACGTCATGCTACCTAGGAATATTTCCAATAAAGTTAAGCTCATTAATGATTTACACTAGCATGCAAGCAACTTCAAAAACTAAGTAGTACATTGACAATTTCCATGTGGTCATGCATTATAGTTTATGCAATTGATTGAATAGTAAAAACGAAAGAGAGTGGGTATGGAAGAATTACACCTGTAATTGGAGATCTCCTTGACTTGACGAGACAGCTTGCAATTGGATGTAGATATATTTTGATGAACGTTGCGGCAGTCTCAGGACTTGAAAGCGAACCCACCTCAAACTTTTTAACCTGTACAATCAACTAACAAGCACTATACCTCGAGAGGCACATCAGTGTGAAAATTTCAAGACTTGTTTAAGGAATCTAAACTAGAAAAAACTTGAAAACGCTAACCTACCTACCAGTCACCACACTACTACTGAGGATACGGTAAGAGGATGTTGTAGAGTCCTGGCTCTAGCCCTAAGGCTAAGCCTCTATCCGCATCATCCAAACAAATAAAGTCAACCTCAGTAGTGCCATGAGTTTCATTCATTGTCAGATATTTCCTTTTCATTTTCCCATCCACATAAACTCATCAAAAATGTAACCATGCGAGGATAGTCATCTTGTGGAAAAGGAAAGCATTGGGCTATCGGGGATATGTCCTCTACGGAGTAGGGGTCAGTCATGGTCAAGAGGCGAATTAGCCATTCTAATTCCTCAACATTTTCCTCTCTGGCTAGTACATCTATATGATCCCATTCAGTTTCAATTACAGGATAGCACATGTGGAATATCTGAGAAAGGTACAGATGATACCTCTCACCAAAGGTAGGAGTGGATGAAGTGTATGATGATCGGGCATCTGCCATATCTGCAAACACAGATATAGCATCAGTAGGTTTATGACAGGTCAATCTAGTTCTTGATTGTATACGGATATTTCTCTTGTTTTTGTGCTCTTGCTCTTTTTACTATTTTTTATTTTTCTTTTCTTTGTTTTTTTTAAATGTATGAAGCTATATATATACATCCCCTTGAATTTGGCAATTACATGGTCAGGGGAGAAGGTTAAGGAGGAAGCATTAGAATGTCGAGCGTGAGTACATGCTCCCCCTTTCCTTGGGTAGATCATATTATTTGCAATGATGTTGCAGCCTCTTGGAACCAATTTGTCCAGCGGGTCATAGGTTGTGATGTGGGCAGATAGCTTTTTATGACCCTTGTGGCCACATCCAATTGCAGAGATGGTAGTGTACGCTCCCATTGACGAATGGAGGAAATGGTTTCCGACGATACTATTACAAGGGGAGACGTAGACTCATCGCTTTTTTGTTGGATGTTGATAAGAGTAGGTGTAGAGCATGTAGAAACTTCTATATGAGTGTGTGCCTGGCATGAGGAGCTAGAAGCTTCATGTGGCTCCCCACTTCCTGAGCTAGGTGGTAATGATCGATATCGTTTGGGAATCCAAACTAACTCTGGAAGAAGTGGTGCGGAGCACTCTATTACCTTTCCCTTACCACGATCTTGAATTGTCGTTGGGGTGGCAACAATTGGTTTGCAAGGTTTCACAGGTGATGTAGAGGGATTCAGCTTATGTTTAGGGACCCAAATCTGGTCATTCCCCTCGTAGTACCCTTGGGCTACTAATAATTTTTTAGGGATCCATCGCGATGTTACATTGCCCTTTCTCGGGTGGGTAGCTGCTTTCCTTTTACGAGACTTCTTGGTGGCTGAACGAGATTGAGCAGGGGAAGTAGCTGTTAACGAAGCTTTGGGGACCCATTTGTATGTACTCTTTGGCATAGTAAGCGAAGCTTTAGGGACCACCTTGCCTGTTTCCACTCTTGGCGTTGAAGCATTAGAGGGGTGGCCAACAATCGAAGATGGTTTTGCCACTGGACTTTGTGATTTTTCATTATCTAATATTTGAGTGGATGACTTAGGTGCGGGATTTTGAGCGGTCAGACCTAGTGTTGGTTCTTGCGTTGTGACTTGTCTGGTTGCCCAATCGATATTGCACTTGGTGGCCATCATCCATTTGCGCCCTAAGATTACAGTCCCTTCCATGGTACCAGCAGGCATAACCAAAAAGCTTTGAATTATGGTTCCCTTGTCATAAGCAACCGGAGTGTGCAGAATTCCTGAGACAGGGGTTCTCTTCTTGTTGATTCCTTGAACTTGGATAGAACTCTTGGTTAAAGGTGGTTTTCCCAGTTGACACCACACGCCATATGATAGCAAATTGTGTTGAGCTCCTGTATCCAATAATGCATTATACAACACCTCCCCGTAAGGACTCTGTAACTCAATTGGGTATCTTAGAGGTGGGTCAGATTCCAGTGCATCCTCCTCTGCTTCCTCGAAAAATACTTGCGTAATTCCCAAGTTGGCTTCTCGTTGTCTCCTAGCACGCTGTTGACGTTCTTTGGCTTCGACTCTCGCTTGTATCTTTTTAAGCTCAGCTTGTTCTTTAGCTGCCTTCTTTTGATGGATTGCATGTAACTCCTCCTGGCTCAGGGGGTCATAGTATCGTTTGAATTTACTCCCATTAAGGAATCCAATGGTTTTAACTCCGTCGAGAGTCTCCACTCTGATGGTACCTTGCGGGGTAATTTCACATACTCTATATGGTCCCTTACCAGCATATTTGAGCTTCTTCTTTTCGTTTCGCACTCCATACATCAGGACTTTATCCCCAACCTTGATGTCCTTGTCCTTTAGATGGTGATCAAACCATTTTTTCCTTCTATCCTTCTCCACAAGGGCATTGTATACAGCCAATTGTCTTTCTTCGTTTAGTCGCTCAAGGATATACAGACGCTCTGCTAAGGGATTACCATCCCAACCCTCTTGAGTTGCAACATGAAGACTAGGAATGACAAATTCCCATGGCATGACTGCTTCTTGGCCATATACCATTTTGAATGGTGTGCAATTAATAGCCACTTTGTACGCAGTACGATAGGCCCATAAAGCTGTCATGAGCTTTAGATCCCAATCCGTGCGATGAGCTTCAACTGTCTTTGTCAAAACAGAGATTAAAGTCTTGTTGGTACTCTCGGCTTGGCCATTCGCTTGCGGATAGTAAGGAGTAGATTTATGATGGGATATCATGAAATTTGTTGTGAGCTCCTTAATCACTTCATTTATAAAATGTGTACCATTGTCGCTCACAAGTTCAAAAGGACAACCGAAGCGTGTGATTATATTTTCAAAGAGGAACTTGGCTGTTGTCCTTGCATCTGCCTTACGTGTTGCTTTTGCTTCAGCCCATTTCATATAGTCAGTGGCCATGATAATATAGCGAGATTGTGTGTTTCGGGCCGCTGGGCTAATTGGACCTACAAAGTCTAAACCCCACTTTTCAAATGGTTGGTTTACTTTGATTGGATGTAGGGGCATCTGATCTTTCCTCTGGGGTTTCTTGTATCGTTGGCATTCATCGCAACCCTTCACAAAGAGTGATGCATCTTGGAACATGGTGGGCCACCAATACCCTGATTGTAAGATCTTTCGCGCAGTTAAGTCTCCTGAAAAGTGACCACCGGCTACGCCCATATGTGCCTCTTGCAAAATGTATAGATACTCATCCTCTCGGACACAACGCCTAAGAACGTCATCCTTTCCTCTTTTATAAAGAGTCTCGGCTATCAGGCAATAGGGTTCGCATTCTTTGATCAGCTTTCGAGCTAGATCTTTACGAAGCTCCTTGGGTGGAAAGCCATTAACCAAAAAGTTAACAATCTTCTCACTCCATTCAGGCATTGTCTCCACCATGAACAGGGAAGTGTCTGGTAAGTCATCATCAACCCCCGTAGGAGCCTCACCATTAGGTATGCGAGACAAATGATCAGCCATAACATGTTTTTTGCCAGGTCTCACAACAACAGTGAAATCAAACTCAAGAAGAATCAATAGCCATCGTGTGATTCTTCCTGTGGAGCATGGTTTGTTTACCAGATATAACAATGCTTGATGATCCACATAGAAAACAAACTTGGTGGCAAGGAGGTAATAACGAAATTTCCTTACTGCATATATCATTGCCAACCCTTCTCGTTCCGTAGTGGTGTAGTTCATCTCAGCATCGTTCAACTGGCGACTGGCAAAGCTAATGGGGTAGTCTAGCTTGTGCTCTCCAGGTTGAGTTAACACACACCCAATAGCAAAGTTTGATGCATCAATATGCACATGGAAGAGTAAATCCCAGTTAGGCATTCTCAAGATTGGAGCACTCGCCAAGGCCTTCTTTAATAGCTCATAAGCACGGTCACATTCTTCGGTCCAAATAAACTCGATGAGAAGCTTATACAATGGTCGAGCTATCTCGGCGAAGAAGAGAATAAACCTTCGATAATAACCAACGTGGCCCATAAAGCGTTGGACTCCCTTGTAGTTGGTGGGTGGTGGCAGTTCCAGAATGACCTTGATTTTACTCTCGTCCGTGGAAATCCCATTTTTGGACACTATATGCCCTAAGATAACTCCATGTTTAACCCAGAATTGGCATTTGAAAGGATTCAAGGAGATGCGATATAATCTACACCTTTCAAATATTTTTCGTAAACACATCAAGTGCTCGTCCCAAGAGGAATGAACACAAAGATCATCTAAGAAAGCTTCACAGAAGTCCCTTAGATATTCCTTAAAGGCCGTGTTTATCAATCGTTGGAATGTTGCAGGTGCATTGGTCAAGCCAAAAGCCATGACGCGAAAGGCAAACACTCCAAACTCCGTGATAAATGCTATTTTAGCTTGGTCCTCGACTGCAATTGTGATCTGGTTGTAACCCGAGTACCCATCTAAAAAGCTATATGCCTCCTTGCCTGCCACTCTTTCAAGCACATGTTCAGAATATGGCAAGGGGTAGTGATCCCTTCTGGTGGCTGCATTAACCTTTTTGAGATCAATGCACACTCTGAGTTTCCCATTCTTCTTAAATACGATGACTATCGAAGAAACCCATTCTGAGTGCTCAATAGGGTATATGAATCCACATTTTACAAGCTTTTCAATTTCCTCTTGTACAATCTTTGCGTACTTAGGATTCATTGGGTAGGGACGTTGCTGGACTGGTTTAGCAGTGCTAATCATTGGAATCGTGTGTTGCACCACCGAGGGTGGAACACCCTTCATATCATGATATGTCCAAGCAAATATGTCCTTGAATTCTTTGAGAAGCTTCGTAAGTGCAGCTTCCTCTGACTGGGTGAGGTCTTGAGCAATAAAAACTGGTTTAGACTCCTCACCTGGATCTGCTAAGTCTATCTCCTTAACTACCGCAGGGCCATAGACACTGCTACTCCCATTGGGCGTTCGTTGGGCTTTTGTGTAGACCACTTTACGTTCCCCTGTGGTAAATGATTTGAAATGATTGGGTGCGGGGTGTAAGTCTGCTGGTTCTTGTTGTGCCAGGCTTTTTTCTTTCAATTCCGCTCCCTTTTGTTGCTGAGCCAACTCTTGGTTTTGCCGCCTTCTTGCAGTACGACTTAGTTTCGGCTTCTCTTCGATTTCTAATTGGGCGACGTCATGAGGTTGCGGAATACACCACATGACACTTTGGAGGTATTGTCCCCAATTATCCGCTATCAATGGCTCCTACATAACTAAGCCATTCTGCAGTGGATCTTTCCTTGTTTATTGCAGTGCGTACATTAGCTCGATAGCGTTGGCGCTTATGTTTCGTTTTCTTCTTACCAAGTTTTTGATTTTTGTTTCTATCAGATTCGGACTCACTTGGTCGATCTTCACTTTCGGATGAACTGCAGGAGGTCACTGTCCTAGGCCTTGAGCACCTTGCTTCCACCTTTGGGTGAATATTTGATTCATTTTTCCCATCAGGCTCAGGGTCAGTTTCTTCTTGAGATTCATACTCAGAGTTGCATTGGTCAGAGCCATCGCTACTTTCAGTGTCAGTGGAGTTTGCCACTTTCTTGCCATCAGGAGTCAAGTGCATAACACCTATCATGTTTATTGGCACTAACGGTGGCATATCTTGCCCCTCAGGTGTTACCCAACTTGTGCTTCTATTTCCCCACGTGTCTATGGTTGCCGCTAGGTGTACCCAATCCACGTTATCCGACTCAGTCATACCCGGTAGGACATCCATATAAGGAGAATCTTTCCCATCATCAGTCTCTTTTTTGCATGTATAGCAATACCTTAATGGGGCGGAGTGAATAGTGGTATCCGATCGATTATCAATGATAACCTTGCTTCCTAAAGGATGTGCACGACCATTCTCAAGATCAACTCGAATGACAGAGTCCTGGAATTGTAGATAGACATGGTTTTTCGACCAATCATGCACCATTTGTGCTTCCCTCATGAAAGGACGTCCTAAGATCATTTGATATGACATAGGATGCTTGGAGAAATCCATTACAATGAAGGTATGTCGTACCTTGTATCCCAGAACCTTGATCTTAAGGTCCCTTAACATTCCAATAGGTTTAGCAATAGTTCCGTTTGCCATCTTAACCACTATGTTTGTGACTTCAAGGTGAGGTCTTCCCATAGATTCCCAACAGTTTTTAGTCACAATGCTCACGCCAGCACCACCATCAAGGATTCCCTTTAGAGTTAATCCCTTGGTAGTAATGGGGAGGGTTGCATTAGATTCGTCCCCTTCAAAGTACTGTCCCAACTTGTTCACAGGTATTTCAACGACCGAATCTTCATCTAAGTTGGGTTGTAGATCCCAATGCTCCCCTTCATCTTGAAGCGTATCGGGTCTATCCATATTTGCAAATTGTGGTAACCCCGCCTTTAGTTCTCCATTGAGAAATGCCCGAAGAGCTAAGAATAGCTCAGGATCTCCGTATAATTTGGATATGATCGTGGTTCTGATCTCAGAGGACATGAAATCCATTAGCTTGGACACATTCAATGGTACTTTTCGAGACATCGCCCCTTGACTAGGGACTGGTGAAGATGGAATCACTTCCTCTTCGATGGGGTCAGGCATTCTCTCACTAAACATTATTTCAAGCAAAAAGGGTGGTTGCCCACTTCCTGATGTCCTATCCTCACTTTCTTCCCGAATGATACTAGGTATAGCTAACGATTTATGGTTCCGGTGAGGCTGAACTTGCGTAGGAAACACTGTGTCTGGAATTTTGATTTTTCTCGGGTTTGGCTCTAGTTCTCTTTGTGTTTCTTCCACCAAACCCCTTAAGTGTTGTACTTGTTCAATCTCCTCAACTGGATTTGGGTAAGTTCCAATCTTTTTCTTGAGGGTTTTTGGCCCACGTGGCTTGTCTTGGGGAGTCTCAGTCAGTTTGGGTGGTCGAGAGGGCATAAACTGACTTGGTTGTGGGGCCGAGGAAGTTTCCTTCTGTTTCCCCTTATTTATGTACTCACTTGATTCTCCTTCATTGAGCTCCCGAGTGGGTTCCTCCCTTAAGGTAGTGGCTTTGGTCCCCATGGTTTCTATTGAATCGGAATCATCTTCAGGATCATTCATATACACGGGGTCGTCTCCTGTCCCTATGTTAGTCTTTGAACTAGGCTTGGAGCTCGTGGCATTAAGCGATCTCTTCCGCCGTGTTTTCTTTTTCTTTGCCTGAGCGATTGATGCAGTATCCCTCTCTTCAAGAATGTAGTTTTGATTTTGAAGCATTGACCGTGTAACTACATTCGCGGGTACAACGGGTGTGGTTCTTCGTGCTTGGTTGGTGACCTGGCGTAATCTTGGGTGCATTAGGATTATGTGGACATTGAGCGATCAAATGATCTATGCCACAACGATTACATGTAAGTACCGGCATTCCCGACGTGCTCCCTTGATTTGGTTGCATCTGAGTAGCGATCTTCTGTAGCCTATTAGGGCACTCCGCTACACGATGCGGTCCACCACAATCATAGCATTGAAGAGGTGGTCTCCTCGCCAAGGTATTAAGGTTTTGGCCTCTTGTGGCGAGAGCAGCCGCTTGATATACAGGCTTGACTTGCCCAAAATGATCCTCCATGTAGTACTGGGGAATCATTTCAAACATATCAATCCCATATGGAGCAGTGGGGTCTATCTCCTCTTCATAATCCCCACACGCACTATGTGACTCACAACCCATCTGGTTCATAGGGGTAATCCTGGGATGTGGAGGTTGTGGTCCTAGCACTGGCGGTGGTAACGGCACAGACTGGACTACATTCGGATTCCTTGGAACTATGTGCTGTGACGATTGCTCGACAGGTTGTGCAGGCATTAGCGCGGGTACTTGAGGTGTGTTTGACCAGGCTAGTGGTGCCTGATTTGCCAACATTCGCTTAAGTACTAGGCAATCTTTAGATTGATGGCCATACTTACCACATGCATTGCAATTCCCATTGAATTTGACTTTGAATGTGGGACATTCACTCGTGCTATGTGGTCCTAAGCACACCGAACACCATTGTTGCTCTCTCCTTGGGTACATATGGCTATTCTGAGGAGCTCGATTACCCCTAAAGTATTCTTGGAGAGCCTTAGTAAGGTCGGTCACAGACATTTCAGATATCTTGGGCTCCTTGGCAATAGGTTTCACCGTCATTGGCTCGTGCCCAGATACTTGCGAACTAATGGATTTTGTTTCTGAAGACACCTTTTTACCTGCAATCATCAAGTTGTCTTCTAACTGGATTGCATTGGCAGTGACTGCTTCCCACGTTGTAAGACCTCTAATGACTAGGCCATTGTAAATGTCCTCGTGGCGCAATCGTCGGATGAATCTATCGAGGAGTTGGTTGTTATTGAAGCGTTCATCGGGAGTGCAGCGAGAATTTAGATGCTTCAATCGACTTATAAAGTCTCTCACTGACTCCCCTTCCTCGCGTTCAGTTTTTTGGAGTTGAGAAGCTACTCCCCAAAGCACACCCTCACGTATGTATTCTTTCAAGAACAATCTCTTGAGAGTGGGGTAGTGAGTGCGCTCTTCAACCCTTAAGGTTCGATACCAATCTCCAGCCTTCCCACTCAAGGTTAAGCCTAAGGCTTTACACTTATGCAGCTCATTGTGCTCTTCCAAGGAATCACACACGTGTTCAAAGACTTCAATGTGCTTCCTAACATCCTCGTTACCACTGAAGTTTTGAGTGAGCTTAGCCACTTGTACTGCCTTGCTTCTAGGTTCTCTCTCAGGCATACCCCGCATGTTTTCCGCAATAGATCGTCTGATCGTCTGAGCAAACGCTGCGAGATCACCTAGGTGAGCAGGCATAGCTGGTGGAGGCACTTCTGGGATAGCCTGGCTGATAGGAGTTGGCGTTGGTCTGAGTATGTTGGCAAATGACGTAGGATATGATATGTGACTAGGCCTAGCTCCTATTGGATAAGGGTGGTGATAAGGCGGTCGTGGAGCATATACCATTGGCATACTAAGAGGCGTAGGAGCTACATGAGCATGAGTTGAGATAGGTACATAGGGTCGATAGGCACGGGCACGCACTGTTGTAGGTACTGTTCCACTAGGTAGCGGTGTCGTACTAACTACAGTGGTAACAGGTGCGCTTTCTGTCATGCTCATCATTGGGGTAGGCATTGTGGATTCTTGAATGGAAAGTTGAGCCAAGGTTGGAAAGCTAAAGTTACTACTCGTGGGCTCAACCTGCATTGAGACTCCAGGCGAAACAACATACGAAGGGTCTATGGGACTCACCGAGGGAGTCTCCAATTGTGATAGGGTTGGTTGTTTGGCCTTGCCCGTATCCAAAAACCTCATAGGGCCAGTGGAAACTAGGTTCACTCCCCTATTTTGCCTCTCAATTTGGATAATCCTATGAATAACCTCACATATCATTTGCTGTTGCTCTTCTAGATTAGTGGCGCTAGATGTAGATCGTAGGACTTCTAACCAACCCACATGGTATGTGTAACTCGTGTATAGGTCCGTTAGAGTCTCTGTGTGTAGATCATATTCCCAATTTTCATTGAGAAATATCCCATCCAGACTTGGTGTGCCAAACGGTTCTCTTGAAGTGGACGCAAAGTCACTTCTTATGGGTTGGCTTCTAGGGACCTCTACTTTAGGAAGAGCATCGGAAGTTGGTAGCTCAGTAGGGCCCTCATTAAACGAAGTGGGTAGAATATCCACATGGACACTCTTTGGGAGGGTAGGGTCCACATAAGATGTGAATGGCGAATCTACTACCCCTCCTTCCTCATTTACTTTGCTTGTCGCTCGCATGCTCAGAGCGTGTAGCTCTACTAAAGGTCTCTATTAGACGACTAAACATGCTAGATCCAGGTTGTGGGGCCCACACTGGCATGTTTTGGCTTGTCTCCTCAGGGTTCTTGGTAGGGTGTCCTTCCATGGCTTCTGAGTCAGAAGATGAGTCACTATCCACTATTCGTGGATCTTGGGTTGCACTCCCTTGGGTTCCAACCGAAGGCCAAGATGCTAACGTGGAGGGATGGTGTGAGCCTGTGTATCTGGGCACTAAATGCCTGATACTTGGAAATGGAAATATCATAAAAGAACAAACACTAGCACAAAGACATTCCCTTTAGCAGAAAATCATAACAGTAAAACGGAATACAAAACATCATACAGAAAATACGCTACACACAATAACCCTGAACAGATGATCAGAATTCATTGATGTCATAATCATGCAAGGGATTACATTTCCGCTTCTTCATCTTCTACAATGCTGAATATCCGTTATGCGCCTTCCCATGACCAACTAACTACATCTCTTCATATCTCTCCCTTCTCACGAATTCCTAAGCAACTACCCAAAAGGATCATTCACATACATAAAATTCGGATATTCCAACTTAGGTAAAGTTAACCCCTAACACATGGCACAGCCCGGTGGTTGGGTTTTCAAGAAAACCCGACTCGGACCCATAAATCCCTGATCAAACCATCCATTGTCTTTACATTGCTTCAAAAAGAAAACAGAACTGCAAAGTGAAAGCAAAATCCTATTAAACTAAAAATCCTAAAACACTTAGAAAAGCATAAATTACTGAGGTAACACCACCGGCTCCATCGGCTTCGGCGGATCATCTTTAGTCTTTGAATCTTCCACCGGCTCCAGATTGACGACTGGAACAGTAAGCTGATCTGCAGGCATTATATCCTGTGACACCATCTGAATTACTTCAGCCTGGCCAACTGCTTCCTTTTCAACCTCCGACATAAGCTCCACAGTTTGTCCATGATCCCCCACAGTAGCCTGCTCTGTATCCAACTGTCCCTCATTAGGCAACTCCATAAAACACATGGCTTGAACTTGCTTCTCAAACTCCAACAATTTCAACATCAAAGCATCCTTTTCAGACTGTAAACCTGCTACTTGATCCAACAATAGCTGCTCAGATTCAGAAATGAAAGCTCCACTTAATGTATTAAATGGCTTCATCACCCAGGCTTCAATCCGATCTCTGATACCTTGCCACAATTTGACTCCCACCTCAGTTAAGCTCCTCCTAATCACTGCTAAATCAGACTCTGAAACTAACACTCCCTCTACATCTTCATTACTCTGAGATAGCATCTGTCTTTCAATAGCCAACAATGGTTGAATACGTTGGGCTAACATCTGATTTTCCACCTGCAAACTTACATTTTGCTCAGACAGTACAGCCAACTCTTTATGCATCTTTTCCTGCAATTGATGTGTCCATTCTTTAAACAATCCCAACGACATCTTTGTCTTCACCAAATTTCTCTGACACTCTGCTACCTGGTCTTTCTCTTTAACCACTGCCTCCTGAGCCTGAACTAACAACATCTTAGTTTTCACTAACTCCTCCTCTTGATGCTTGACTTTAAGCTGATAAGTAGCTTCTGATCTCGACTGCTCCTGGATAACCCGAACCTGGTGTTTCCAATCTGCAATACTACTTTCCTGCTTCCGAACATACTCTTGGACCTTATTCAAAGACCAGAGCACATCCTGCAACTCTCCACTCTGAACACTCTGTTCTGCTTCCTTGGCTATGACTATAATAGAATCCCACTGATTTGACTTAACAGGTGTAAAATCCATCGTCTTTACCACATCTTGGAGCGCAGATGAATCCACATCCAATTTTCTTTTCTTGCTAAAAGTGAATTTCTTACCCACTGAAACTAATGATGGATCAGTACCAACAGACTCTGTGGCCTGATGCAACAAATCTAGCCCTTTCGGAACATCTGGTGAGACCAACACCTCCTTGGCTTCGGAGCGAGTATAGCCTGCTTCCATCAAATCCTGAAACACCTTCATCTTCTCAGGCTGATGCTCAAACCCCAATGGAGAATCCACTGCCCCCTCCGGGACAACGTCATCCTGACCCGGTTCGTCAGGACCACCATGCACTGGTTGAGTCGGCAAAAGAGGCAATTTGCTGGCAGAAATCATAGGAACCTTCTCAAACAAAGCTGCTAAGAACGCCGACAGCCGAGAAGTGACTTGAGACTTCCTCTTATCAGTGATTTCCACCTCCTGCAGAATTCTAGTATGCACCAAAGAAGCCCAACTAACTTTCCCCCCTTTCTCAGCATACAGCAAAGGTGCAAAGTTGTCTTTTGACATGTATTCCAATTTAATTACCTGACATATTCGCTCAAGGTACCATCTTAAATGTTGACGACGGGGTTCAGCGACATTCTTCACCATGTAATAGGCTCGAGACCCCTGTGGAAGCCCAAATTCCTTCCTCATGGCCACATCCGCCGAACACTTTGCCACAGCCACAGTTTCTTCATAATGGAGATGAAACACTTCCGCTATCAATTGAGGTGTCAAACCCACAGTCGCAGAGAGGTAACCATTCCTCTTACGAATCACCTCCAACTGCGTTTTGGCATAAACATTCTCCCGCCATCGGTCCCACGGCAAAGATGCAAACTCCCATAACCCAATGGTCTGCAACCACTGAGTAGTCGCCTCCTCTGACAGATCCAGATGAACAGAAAAATCCAAGAAGGGATCCATTAAAGCCTGCAAAGTAGTAGCTTCCAACCCCCCTACCTCTGCAGACAGCGCATCCTCAGGCTCGAAATCTTCATCAGCCTCCACAGACGCACGAACAGAAAGCTCCTTACTGGCGGCGGGTTGTTGACGCAGTCGCCGGGGAGAAGAGCGCTCCACAGGAACCACCTTAAGCGGCATCGAACGCCCCATCTCAGCCAGCGCTTGACGCAGGGAATTCAGCTTTGCTAAGCGCTCTGCGTTATTCATGCAAAAAGTCTCCTCAAAGCATGCCAAAATTGAAATGTGCATGAAAAAACCCCCACACGTGGTGATATAAAACACAACGTCACCCAGTCGGCCAAATCTACCACACATGCCCGACTTGCCATCAATATCCTCCACTTGCACACTAGCGGACATTCCCAAATTTTCTAACACATCCCCACTTACACCTTCGCCTAATTTGCCCACTGGTGCGGATATTCCTCCATCTGCTAAAACTCCGACCTCTGCGGTTACTCCGACCACTGGTGGCTGACCCACAAACTTCTTCAATCGGAAACCATTAATCGGTTTCTCGACCAGAGTCCCAAACATATCAGCAAGTCGGAAAGTACCCTGACCACAATCCTCTATAATTTTGTACGGCCCTATGTACCGCAGCTTTAATTTACCCGGATGAGGACCAAGCTTCGAATTATACAGCAAAACCCAATCCCCAACCTGAAAAACTTTGAATTTGATCTGTCTACTTACCCAAGCCTTCCGCCTTTGCTGAATCACCTCTGTGATATACCCACTAACAATCCTATCCTCTTCGAGCTGATACAGCATCTGCTGTCGGAACTGAACAGATTCTTCCGGTGATAACCGATCAGCAATAGCCACCCGCAAACTAGGAACTACATATTCCATTGGAACCACCGCCTCCAAGCCATACACCAGCTTGAAGGGTGTCAGACCTGTAGTGACTTTAAAAGCTGTACGGAATGACCATAGAGCAGAATCAAGCTTCACATCCCAGTCATCCCTATTCTCTGCTACTATCTTCTTCAAAATCTTCACCAAGATCTTGTTGGAACTCTCTGCTTGACCATTGGCTTGAGGATGATAGGCAGTAGACTTCTTATGCATAATCAAATGAGTCTTGGTCAACTCCGCAATGACAGCATTGAGAAAATGAGTACCCCGATCACTAACCAATTCCACTGGGCACCCAAACCGAGTCATAATATTGTGATACAGAAACCTAGCCACACTGTTGGCGGTATTATCTTTCAAAGCAACAGCTTCCACCCACTTCGTACAGTAATCAGTAGCCACCAAGATATAACGACAACCTGTCCGCTTGGACTTAGGCTTGATTGGCCCAACAAAATCCAAACCCCACTTCTGAAAAGGATCTAAGGGCAGAATCGGATTATCCGCCATGCGGTCTGAAGCTCCAGGCTGCCCCAACTGTTGACAAACCAAGCAACTCCTAGCATGATTGTGTGCATCCTTCAGCACGGTAGGCCACCAAAGCCCAGATTGAAGAATCTTCTTACCTGTAATGTCTCCAGAAAAATGCCCACCTGCAATGCCACCATGAGCCTCTTGCAGAACTGCTGATTGCTCAAATTCTGGGACACAGCGATGGATAATCTGATCTATCCCCCTCTTGTACAGAGCACCTGCAATCACCAAAAAAGGTTTACTCCGGAGTACCAGCTTTCTCCGTTGATCAGTGGAAAATTCCACTGGCATGGTGCCATCTGTCAAGAAACTCAACATCTGATCATACCAAGAATCCAATATCGCCACAGTAGCTGAAAACAAAACCGAATCAGGTAAGTGATCATCCACCCCTTCAGCTACTTCCCCAATTTCCAACCTACTCAAATAATCCGCTACAGCATGCTCCTTTCCCGAGGTATGTATGATCAGAAAGTCAAACTCCTGGAGTAGAAGCATCCACCTAGCTAACCTACCCGTCAAGTGTGGTTTCTTTACCAGATACAATAAGGCCTGATGATCTACATGGAAAACCAGCTTATTGCTCAACAGATAATGCCGGAACTTGTGAAGAGAATACACCATCCCCAAAGCTTCCCTCTCCGTGACGGCATAATTCCTTTCAGCACTTGTCAACATCTTGCTAGCATAGTACACTGGTCGAAACCAGCCCTTAATCTTCTCCTGCATGAGGACAGCCCCTATGGCAATGTCCGAAGCATCTACAAAAACATGAAATGGTAACCCCCAATCAGGAGGTAGCACTATCGGTGCCACCACCAACATCTTCTTCAGAATTTGAAATGCCTTTTCTTGAACTGGAGACCACACAAAATCCACTCCCTTCTTGGTCAAATGAGTAAGGGGTGCACACACATCTGAAAGATATCACAAAAACCTACTATGCCACTTAACCTGCCCCAAAAACCTGCTTAACTCCTTAAGATTACGTGGTGCGGAAGCCTTCTGAATGGCCTCAATCTTCTTAGCATCAATCAAGATGCCTTCCTGGGACACCACATGGCCCAAGAGAATCCCACGCCTTACTGCAATAGCACATTTGAAAGGATTAAGAGCTATGCGGAACATCCGACAGCGCTCCAAACAGAGCCTCAGGTGCTGTAAGTGCAAAGCCTTTTTACCAAAGACACTAAAATCATCAAGAAAGGCTCGCATAAAATCCAACAGATATGGCTCAAAGGCCTTCTGAGCCACAAATGAAAATGATGGTGGGCCATTCTTTAATCCAAAGCTCATCACCGTGTAAGCAAATGCTCCCCACTCAGTAATAAAGGCCGTCTTATCCACATCCTCCGGTGCCATCCTTATCTGATTATACCCTGAGAAACCATCCAAAAAACTATACATCTCATGACCAGCCACAGCATCAAGGAGGGTATCACAGAACGGTAACGGAAACGGGTCAGTAATTGTGGCAGCATTCAACTTCCTGTAGTCCACACACACCCTGATCTTGCCATTCTTCTTTGGCACGACCACAATGGGAGACAGCCAAGTCACCTCATTGACCTGCTTGATAAACCCTACCCGTAATAGCTTATCCAGCTCCTCCTTGACCTGCTTGGCGAAATTTGGATTCATGCGATACCGCTGTTGGATAACAGGAACAGCATCACTCTTCAAATTGATGCGGTGCTGATGTAAAGCTGGATCAATGCCCTTCATATCAGAATACTCCCAAGCAAATACATCTCGAAACTCCACTAACAGTTTCTGCAAGTCCTCCTTAAATTGACCTTCAACATGCACACTGACTTGAACCATCTTAGGATCGGATGCAGTACCTAAATTCATGTCCTGTAATTCATCTTCCTCCACCCGGATGGACTTCTGCAAACGCCGTTCATATTGCTGTTCAGCTGCTATAATGGCTTCCTGCTCGGGTACAGAATGCACCTGCTGAGCCTTGGTAGCTAAAGCTTCTTCCACAGCCCTCTGAAAAGTATGGCCTTCCATGATCTGGCCTGGAACCACCTGGATCTCCTGCTCGGGCACCACACTGTCTTCAGTCGGAACATCCGATGACTGTTCCACACCCTCGACACTCTGCGGAACTGCCGATACAGGGTGTCCAGTATTCTGATACCTGGTGACAATAGCTTCCACATCTACATCAAAGACCGGTACTACCGTTGGATTTGCTTGCATATATGCCTCCTCCTCATCTTCACCTACATCACTTGCCAAATGAATGCCCTGAGCACATAAAGGCTTCTGCCCCTGCTTCAAGAGAACTTTGGATAGCATGGATAAGCGAGTTGTCTTCTTGCCCTGCCTGATCACCACAGTATTATCCTCCCAATCCTGCTTGACTCGGGCAATTTTAAACCAGGGGCGGCCTAGCAACATGGCATAGGCAGACCCGCTATCCTGCATCCGGAGCACCACAAAATTCACAAGAAACGACAGACCACCCACCTTAATGGATTGATTCTTGAGAATCCCCAAAGGTTGAAGTCGCCTCTGATCTGCCATCCTTACTTGAAAAGGTGCTGGTGCTAACGCTCCCAACTTCATACGGAGGTAAACAGTCTCCGGTAGAATATTGACTCCGGAACCCCCATCCAGTAAAACCTCTTCAAACTTGTGCCCGTGGAATGCCACCTTAATCACTGGGACTTGAAAATCCACATCTGCGGACTCAGCTTGAGAAACTCCCACAAACGGGGCTTGATCCTCCACCATCTTTGCTGGAACTGGCTCCTGCAGCTTCCCCAACAGCTGTTCCCGGAAAGCCGGTACCATGCTTAACAGCTGATCCAAAGAAATCTGAATAGGCGCATGCATGAGTGCATCAAATAGATCCCCAGAACCTGGTACTATTTCAGTGACCTTAGGAACTGGATCGGAAGGGACCACCGCAATCTTTCCTGGAAGTGGATCACAAGGTGGCTGGGCTGGAATCGGTTCCTCCGACAACTGTGCCTTAAGCAGTGGCTCCATCGGTTCCACCGGGAGCTGCTTCTGCTGGAGTTTCTGAACCTGACTGGAAACTTTTCGACGAACCACCTCCTGGTCCTCCCAACTGATAGGTCCCTTACCCTTTGCACGGGTAACAGCCAAAGTATCCACTAAATCTTGCCCCTGACAATCCCCAATGAGCATACCCGTGGAGCACTCACCCTGCGCATCAAGAGTGCTAGAAGCTTTCAGCACTTGGAACTGCTGCGGCACACCCTGAAGATGTGAAATCCCCGAGCTAGCCCCCACTGCTTTATCTCCCACCATCTCTATCAAGATGGCATTGGCTTGAGCTGGAGGTCTCTGCTGCTGCTGGTCCTGGGGAGGTCCCTGACCCCGATTCCCTTCATTGAATTGAATGACAGGTCTCCCTCTTTCCTCCCTATGCTTACACCATAATTCACAGGCCGGACCAATCCGATGCCCGTCTTTTCCACAGTAATCACACAGTGGCACACCCTGAGGTCCCCTCTGAAACCCTTGCTGCCCCTGCCAATTAGGTCTTGGAGCATATGGTCTTGGAGGCCTATTATAGGGAACATGCGGAACGGTCGGAACCACCGGATTAGCCTCTGCAACTTGCTGAGGTGGTGCTCGCTGAACCACATTGGGTGGCACCTTGCCTCGGTAGTTGGGGTTGTACCAACAGGCACTCGTAAGATGACCGTCCTTCTCACAGATATGGCAATACTGTTTCTCCTTGGGCAAGACTGCTGCATACCCTAAGGCTTTAAGTTTGTGAAGAAGCTTTTTCTCCTTCTCCTCCCTAACCTGTTTCTCTTTAGCTTTTTGCTGCTTAGCCTTCCTTGAGGCCTTTTTCTTCTCACTTTGCCCCTCATCCTCCGATTCATCAGATGAGCATACCGACTCGGCCTCACTATCCGAGTCTGACTCAGTCGAACTACCCGACTCTGAGTCATCCTGCTTCCTGCCCTTCCGTTTGTCCTTCTGAATGCCCAGGCGCTTTTCCACCCGAGAGGCAGCTGTCACGAGGTTATCAAAGCCGCCGGCAATATCCACATTTGCAACAGCACTCTTCAAGTTCCTCCGCAATCCTTTGACAAAATAACTGGCAAGCATTTCATCCGAGGGTCTTTCATTACCCTGCAGTCTGGCAGCCAATCCCCGAAACTTCTGAGCATAATCCTCCACTAACAGATGCTTCTGTTCCATGGCCTTGATCTTTTTGACGATATCAGTAGGAGTTTTCTCCTTCCTGAACCGGGCCAAAAACGCATCCTTCAAAGCATTGAAATCTGCAAAGTGGGCCAAGCCATATTGGCTAAACCAACTCATTGCTACCCCCTCCAGGGTTGCGGCAAACTGCTGCAATTTCACCGGATCTCCAAAATGGGCAGGGTACCCACTGGCTTGCCATCGGGTCTCGAATTGAGCCACGTGACAGTCTGGGTCTTCCTTAGGCTTTGCCTTAAATTTAGCAGCCTTAACCGTTGGATTGGGTGGTGGTGCAGCCATGTTCACAACTCCTGGTAGTGGATTAGCTGGTGGCGGATTCTTCAATGGATCAAATTGCAACCGTCTCTGACTCCGAACAGGCGGTCGGGACAGAAATAGGGCACCAACAAATTGATGCAAATGCCGCCGGGCTTGCTCCGGGCTAACGACATTCTACCCCGGCCCTTCTGCAAGTGGTGTTGTATGCTCGACAGCGTCCGCCTCGTTCACGCCGGCCTGCGCCAATTGGCCCTCAATTACGCCAGCAGAAACCGACGTAACTGCCACAGGTGGCACTTCCGCAGCATCACCGCTTCCACTGCTAGAAGCTTCCGACCTGTCATATCTGCGCTTCCTGGCTTGTGCCCTCGTGAAATGAATGGGACTAGTTTGCCTCTCCCTATCTGACATTCATGCAAGACCCAAACAGCACAGCACAACACAACCCCATACCCAACACAGACAAGACAATGCTGAGTATGCGAACACCGCAGGATCGCCAATGTGTATCTGGGCACTAAATGCCTGATACTTGGAAATGGAAATATCATAAAAGAACAAACACTAGCACAAAGACATTCCCTTTAGCAGAAAATCATAACAGTAAAACGGAATACAAAACATCATACAGAAAATACGCTACACACAATAACCCTGAACAGATGATCAGAATTCATTGATGTCATAATCATGCAAGGGATTACATTTCCGCTTCTTCATCTTCTACAATGCTGAATATCCGTTATGCGCCTTCCCATGACCAACTAACTACATCTCTTCATATCTCTCCCTTCTCACGAATTCCTAAGCAACTACCCAAAAGGATCATTCACATACATAAAATTCGGATATTCCAACTTAGGTAAAGTTAACCCCTAACAGCCTGCGTAGACTGAAACGCTTTCTAGTGGTTCAGGCTCTAGCACCCGACCAGAACGTAGATGCATGTGACGTGGGTACCCTACGTGCGTTGGTAACTACCCTTGAAACTCACACGACTGGTTTCGTAGGTGTTTCGCACCCCGTTTTTACTTATTTTTAGATTGTTTTTAACTCGTTTTTGACCCCCTTACTTACGGTCGAACTTGGACTAGGGCGTGTGATAGCTCGAAATGAGCGTATCGTTTAAAGGGTCCTAGCGTGCTTTACAGCACCGTGTTCGCCTATCTAGAGCTCCTGTAGTTCTCAAAACAGTCCGTTTCCTTTGGGGGGAAGGGGCAAAAGCCTATTTGCTTGTGGAGGAAAGGGTGAGGGCTTTATCCCACATGCTCACTTTACTCCTTGGGGAGTGGGCTACATATAGGGCACGACTTCCCATAAGCTCTCACTTGAAAGAAAGCTATGGAGGCTCACTCTCCTATATATATATATCAAAAGACCGAGACCGAGGCCGGGGCCGTGGGTCGTGGGTCGTGGGTCAATTGGGGTTCTTTCTTTTCAAAATTTTTTTCCCCAATTAGAAAAGCTTTCCTCTCCACACGTTTGGTTCTTTCTTTAAAAATAAAATTTAATTTTTTATTTTTTATTTTTTAAATTTTTATTTTCTGTTTTTTTTAGATAAGTTTTCTAGGGTTTCTTTAGGATTCAGCCTTGACCGCGGCGCAGTTCGCACACAGCACAGATCTGGGGATTCAGAAATCCCCCTCCCACGCAGAAAACCAGATAACAGATCACACGCCCACACGCGGAGCGAAAAAATAACAGAAATGCAGAAGATAAATTACAGAAACAGATTGCAAAAAACGGAAACAACTCAACAACAAACACACAGTCGCTTTCCTACAGTGTATATTGAACTTCACGCAGCACAGCCGAGCTGCAAACTGGAGCTTGGTGCAGGGCAACTCCCCGGCACAGCGGTGCCAAAAATGTGCGCTTTTGCCGCACAGGTCGTAGCTGGGGACTTGCCGGACACCGTATGCGAGCCACGAATGGCTACAAGCATACAACCAGGGAAGGAAGCTCAAACAGAATGCCAAAGGGTGTGTCACTCACCGCTCAACCGCCGCCTTGAAGGATTCCCGCGTCACAGCCGTGAAGGAGGAGCCGCCGTCGCCGCTCTACCGCCTCTCCGCCGCCGTGCCGCTACACAGTGCTCGATCGCTCTCTCACTCTCTCTCTCTCTCTCTCACACACGCAGGAGAAGGAAACCAAAGAGATAAGGCAAGAGCACTCTTGTATTCACAACACATGAGAATGAGGATTTTAGGGTTACAATTGACTCTTATAGGTGACTTGGCCGTTCACACTTGGGCGCCCATACATGGCCGGCCGACCCTAACCCTTATCCTACTGATATTCAAGGTGCGCCTCTCATCGGCGATCACCCAATCCCTTCATCCTTAACCTATGGTGCCGACAAGCCCGGCCCATGACTCAGAATATTTAAATTAATGACGTAAAACATAGTACGTCTCAATGTCCGCCATGGGTTAACAGAGTGAGTAGGTGAGGATGAAGCCATATGGCAGAAGTGGATTATCCCACGTGGTGTTGAGAAGTGTGGTGCCATAGAGCACATGTAGAGGCAGAGAGTGAGTAGGTGTGAGAATGAAGCCATATGGCAAAAGTGGATTATCCCACATATGCATGGACCAAGGAAAGACCCATATAAAAGGGGTAATTTTCAAGCAATGGAAGTATGAAGCACTTGCACACATCTCAAGCCTCTTTATGAGTACAAGTCTTAAGCTTGTGACCTAGTTGTGCCTGAGTCTAATGCATACACTCATCTTTATGAGTGCACTTAGGCACCATCCATCGTAGGTTTTAGTAAATCATGTGTCATTAGTGTGTGCTTAGTGTGTCATTAGAGTAATTAGCTTCTTGTAGGAGGTACCATAAATCTTAATAAAGCTTACCAACCTCTGAGCCAAGTTACATAGGCCTCTGAGCCATGCTAGCGTTAAGACTCTGAACCTATTGATGCCAAGCTCACCGACCTCTGAGCCAATCTTACCAGCCTCTTAGCCAAGTTACATGAGCCTCTGAGCCTATAGCTAGAACATGCCAAGTTTAGACCAACATTGGAGCATGTGTATTCTTGCCTAGTGAAATTTCCTTATCACACTTCCACCTTTGCTTCGAAGGGGGGTTTTTTTGGTATTTCAAAGTCTCATGTGTGAGTTTCCATCTTGTGTTTATACATGTCCTACCATATATGTGTGTACCCATGTTTGTATGTCCATCTTGTCTAGTGTGTATCCACTTATGTGTATGTATGTGTAAAAACCACCTCTTAGAGGGGTCATAATAATATCTAGATATTTGTGTAGGTGATGACATAAGCAATGATGTCAAGTCAAAGAGAATCTTTATACTAGGTACATGTACTTCATTGAAAAATCAACTAAGATAATCATCTATCTCACCACATCAATTAGTCATGTACTCTCTCTCTCTCTATCCTTGTATTTCTCTCTCTTCTCTCTCTCTCTCTCTCACCACTGACTGCTTCAACACAGATAACCATGGTTCCATCTTTGAGCCTCCATAGCTATGCTAACCCTAACCCTAATTATTCTTACACTTATTAGCTACTATTAGAGCCACCTCCTTCAATCTTTTAGAGAACAAATAGTAACCTTCTTTCCTTTCTCAAATAAAGAGCTTCAATGGAAGCTTGAAAAACACTAAAGACTTGATGAATGACTTTGATACCAATGTTAGTTCACATAATGGAGCTGAACTCACACATATACTCAATGCTTCAATAGAAACTTGAAAAGCACTAAAGACTTGATGATGGCTTTGATAAAATGTTAGCTCACATAATGGAGTTGAAATAACACACATACAATGCTCAATGAGAAGAACATAATGATGTAGAGTGTAAGAGAGAATAGCTAGATCAAAGGGGAGAGAGATGAAGCTCTCTATAAGTATAAAGAAGAAAGTATAAATAAGTAATAACCCTAAACAATGGATGTGGTTTCTTATATACTAGCTCAAAGGGGAGAGAGATGAAGCTCTCTATAAGTACAAAGAAAAAAGTATAAATAAGTAATAACCCTAAACAATGGATGTGGTTTCTTATATACTAGCTAACCCTAAGGTGTCTGTTCACACCTAGATGTCCATGGGGAAAAAATAGAATGGGACCAAAGTACCAAAACAATACCTTAGTTAAGATACATAGTATAAAACACTCAATCTTGAAAGATATAGCTAAGGAAGGAGCTACATAATGTGACCACAAGAAAGCTGAGTATTAAAATGAAGGTTAAAGAGCTTACATATGCCCTTAATTCTGTTGAATCACACTAGTAGACAATGATGTTGTGGTATCAATGACCGTGAATGGTCTTATGAAGGAATACAGTTAGTTTCAAACCTCCATTAGAGTCCAAGAGAACTTTCCAAGTTTTTAAGAACTCATTACTGTCATCTGAATCTTGGGAGTTCATCCTCCAAAAATTCACATAAACAGGCCTTCTACTCAAATCTAGGTAGAGGTATAGCTAGATCGTCGTCTAGAGGATATGATGGTGGTGGAGTTTTGGAAATCAAAACCAGAGGTAACAACAACAATAAGAAAATTAGTCTCATACAAGTGGAAGACGCCACTCCATCATATCCTCTAGATCGTCATCTAGACGATATGATGGTGTGATTTGGAAATCAAAAACCAGATGTAGTAATTAGTCTCATACAAGTGGAAGAGGCCACTCTAGAGGCAAGGGGAGTTAGAGACCGAGGTAATTGGAAAAGAAATCAAAATATATGGAGTGATATTACTATGATAAACCAGGGCACATTGTAAATGATTTCTATAAAAAGTAGAATAATATCAAAAGTGGAAAGTTATAGCAAGGTAACTATACATCGTTAAAATAAATAGGGTAATGACAAAAGTGAGTAGTTGTTTGTGATGCAACACAATTCCTTGTTGAGAGGAGATGAGTATCAGGATCGGGAGATATTTGGTATATGGATTCTTGTACCTCTAACCACATCACCATTCATGGTGAGTGGTTTAGAGATATGCAAAAGAAAGAAGAAACTAGGGTATATATGGAAAGAGGTGATGATACTATGCACCCCACCATTACACATGTTAGTAAAGTGCCATAATATATGTATGATGGTAATTTACAAAGTACCTAGAAGATATAATTCACGTTCTTAATATTACAAAAACCCTAGTTTTTATTGGACATATGGTTGAGCAGGGTTTACAAATGAGCTTTAATCCTCAGGGATACTTTGTGAAAGACTTCAAAAATTAGTGCTACTTGGTTGTAAAGGGTAACATAAATGGTGGGATATTTTACTTTGGATGTTAACATGCATAAGGTAAAGGCAACCATGTTTGTGCATGGGACATGACCTATCCTTACCACCTGGACAAGCTAGGTTTAGTTCCCTACCCTATGTACACTAGGTTTGGTTCTCTACTAAACTTACCACATGTGAATAGTGAAAGATAGTTATGACATCATAATTGAATATGACATGATATATGAAAGCCTAAATGATTTCCCTTCTCATTAAAGAGAATAGTGAAAGATAGCTATGGCATTATACATGAATATGACAAGATATATGAAAGCCAACCTACCCTATCTACACTAGGGTAGGTTTCTCTACTAAACCTACCACATGGGAATAGTGAAAGATAATTATGACATCATATGTGAATATGAAAATATATACAAAAGCCTCAATGATTTCCCTTTTTGTTAAAGAGATAAGTTTATAATTTATATTTGTCATGTGAGTTGTAGAGTGCTTGGATTTTCCAAAAGGCTATTGATAAAAAAGCACTAAAACTCAAGTCTCCCAAAAGTCTATGCCAATTGAATGGTGACACACAGTTGACAACATAGTTTCTAGAGACTTCCCTTGTTATAGTTATGAGGACTTGTATATAAGAGAGATGACTGGTTCTTCTATTGTTGCTAATGATGTGCTAACTTACCCTATTGCTAATGACTTGCTAACCTACCCTATTATGTTCCACAGGTAGCCTTTTCTATTCTATTTCTTTTGTTTGACCTTGTCATTTCAAATTTGCTTACTTTTCCCACATGTGCTAGTCCTTCTACTACTTTACTCCACCTTCTCTGCTGCTTTGCTAACTTCTTCTTCTACTTGGTTATCTCCTTTTTCTTTTGCCACCTAAAGTTGCCAATTCTTCCACATTCCTTACACCTTCAAAGCCTATTACCAAGACTATATAGGCTTATTGTGTCTTTAACATTAGTTTGCTACCTTTACATGAAATAAAAGTGTCCTTTAAGGGTTTTTTTAAATGCTCCTATAACTAGGAAAAAATATTTATTGTTAAATTAGGCATTTTCATGTCACGTAAATATGTAGATAAAATGACAACCATCTCACTCAATACCCACTTTTCTAGAGAATTCAATAAAATGACCAAGGTCTCAAAACATCTCACTCAACACCCACTTTTCTAGAGAATTTAATAAAACTTGAAGGAAAAAAGCTCCATCATCACAAGTGTAGTAAATTGTTTATGACGGGGAATCATTCAAGTCACGTGTATGTATAGGAGAGTCATTTTCATTAATAAAACTAAAATAATCAAAATGCCATGTTTTTGTGTGATATCTCAACCAATTCATAGAGTTATTTGAGTGGCATGGAAATGTCTAACTTGATAAAAAATATATTTTTTCCCAGATTCTTTTCTAATATATATGAAATTCCAATAAGAAAAGCATCATAAAATATACTAGAAACTTTCTAAAAGATTTTTAGAACATAAAAGTGTCTTAAGACACTTGAATGTCCAAGTAACAAACTAGTGTTAAGATAAATAAAGCATATTTCATTAATTTGGAGGCTCTCTGAGGATTAAATTAAACCTTTAATTATCCAATTAAACAAAATTATTCTCTATAGACCCACCACATACAAATTTATAATCCCAAAATTTCTTTAGCAGTTATCATTTCATTACAAATTACTAGTTTTTCTTTTAATGTTTCTTTTAAAAACCTTTATATTCAAGGTAAAGTAAAAGCTCAATGAAAATTGGATTTTTTATTATTTAAAAAATTGAACTTACAACCACATCACCTTATCAATTCCCTAGCCCCTTATCACTTAAAGTGTCACAAATTACCACTTCAAGTGCAAAAGACTAGTGCCACAAATAAAAGGACATGTCTTTTGTTTTTCCCCTTTAACTTGTAAAAGATTATAGAAAAAATAATGTTAATATATTTAAAAACAATTTAAGCTCTTTTTATTATGAGGATTTCTTGCCTACAACATGGCAAGGACATTTGAGTTGAAATGAGGGAGTTATAAATATTTAAAGATCATTTAATTCCTTGTTTAAATTTGGAAGAGACCCTACACATAAAAATCATTCATAGAGAAATGAGGCCTTATACATAGAAATCATTCATAGAAAAATGATGCCTTAATAATATATAGTTTTTTTTAATCAAACTACATTTGAGCATGCATGTGACATTTTCATGAGAACACAAAGTGATTTTCTTTGGGTAATTAGTGAGATTATCCATTTAGTGTGTAAATTGCATTGTAAATTCTCTATCAAGGAACTTGTATAAACACTCCTTTAATTTACCTTTTTGTGTATCCCTAAAGGTTTTCTATTTTTGTACCTTATATGAGGCAATGGAACTTAATAAAAGAGTTGACCATTTTTGCAAACTTGATATGCCCTTAAACATGAGCGCAAAAACAATATTTTGGACATTTTAAGGTGTTGTTGGACGTGCTTCTAAAGGCATGTGAATAGTGGCATGAGTTAAGACTCACACACACACACACACACACACACACATATTAGAGCTACAACATTGGACTAGCATTATTGAGCAAGATTTCCAGTAGTGTTGGAAAAAGAATATAGATAATTGATAGCACACGCATGCATAATAATTCTTCGTGTATAAAGAACTAGTTGTGCTGAACTGCAAAATAGCAGTATGCTCCCCTCCTCCTTATACACTCCTGTCTCATGGCTACAAAGTAACACGTATGTATAAAGAACTAGTGGGGACCCGCTAAACTGCAAAATAGCAGTATGCTCCCCTCCTTATACACTCCTGTCTCATGGCTACAAAGTAACAAGTGTGTGAATGCTATGACAAAGGTAAGAATAGTGAGAATAATAGTATAAGACTTGTCTCATGGCTACAAAGTAACAAGTGTGTGAATGCTATGACAAAGGTAAGAATAGTGAGAATAATAGTGCAAGACTCTACACAGAGGGAATGACTTTAATACATTTTTTTTGGGGGGGGGGGGTTTAGGCTAATGTATGAAATTGCAAAAAAAAAAGAAAAGACAAAAAAAGAAGAAAAAAAAGAGAGATTGAATATTGCTCTCCTCTTTGCTTGGGCAGGAAGCAACTCTTTGGGAAGAGAACAATCTGCTAAAGCTCAAGGTAAGGTTCTTAATTATTTGTAGTTGTATGGAACGCATGTGACGCTATGGTTGGATGGGCGGCTGCAGCTTGCTGAGGCGACTGCATTAAAGGCGGGAAGTCTTCCCTGGCAAGCTTTGTGCACTGATGAGAGCATCCAAGCGTGTCCGGCCAGCACCGGCTCATCTTCCACAGGACGCTGCTCTCATGGAGGGGGAGCTCCCAGATCATCAACCCAAGAAGACTGTGCGGCCGTTTCTTTACAGCTGGGGTACATCTTGTGATTACAGCATGTTTTCAAGCTTCAAAAGCAGCTAAATGTGAATCTCAAACCGCTTGTCATGCTCCCAGGCTCGGGCTCTTTCCAAGAAATGCACAGTAACACCATATTGGTGCATGAATATGGCACACTCATCTCAGAAGGCAGAGATCAAGACGGTGTTTGCTGGCAACAAAATATATGCTTTCCACCTTGTTACTGTATTATATATATAGGATATGGTGATCGCCTCCTTGAACAAGTTATGTAAGATAGCAGTAGCTTTTGACATACACGGACACTTTAGAGTTTTTTTTTTCTTATTTTCCAAACTTTTTTTGTTTTCCTTGAAAAAACATACCACCGCGCGCGGTGTCATAGAAGTTTTCGACTGCATCACTTAGTAGACTCTGTCCTCGGACAAGATGTGGTTGAAGAAGATTTGAGGTCACACCAAGAAAGCAATGCAAGGCTTGGGATGATCTGCATGGCAACATTCATAACAAGCAACATGTTCTTGAGCAACAAGCAAAAGTTAACAAGGAAATAGCTGAACAAGAAATTATGAAATCAGGGATAAGACTCGTTAACCTTCCCAAAGATGCTATAAAGTTGAAGATTAATATGCAGATCAAACTTAGAAATAGATACAAGTCTACTATTCATGAACTGAGTTAAAAAAATATGCCTATGGTTATGACCACGGTCTCAAGCACAATGACGCGCATACAAACCATCTAAAGCTATATGTTGGCTCTAGAAGTAAAATTGTATGTGATTAGATAGTTACTTACATAACAAAAGTATTATTATTATTTCTTCTTCTTTTTTGTTTCTTTTGTGAAATGAAGAGTGATAAGCTACCACCCTGTAGAGACCAGAGCAATGGCCTAGTGACTCCCGCCAAGGATATCAAGAATTGCTAAGGGCCTTTGACGACGATGGTTTTATAGTGAAGCAAAGACACAAGGTTCCACCCTATGAGAAATCAAGGCATCGGTCTTATGGTACCATTGCTAGTTTTCCAAATACCTACCAGGATTTCACATGGTGATGGCTATCTTCTTAGTCAATTTTTTTTTAAAATTGTTTTCTTTTGTTTTATTTTTATATTTTTTTAATATTTTAACAACCATCTTTTTTACTCACACATTACCTAGAGAGCTAAAATATAGCTAAAGATGGTTTGATAAATATAAAATGGAGTACTTGGCATACTCCTTTGGCATTGTTTATCTTTAGATACATAATCATAAGCCTAGGTTGATTTAAAAGAAAAGATGCTAGCATTAATATTTATCTTAAAAGCTACTAAGAGAAAGGCAAACTAGTCCAGTGTAATGAAATTATGCTCTTTAAGGGAACAATTAAAGTATAGAATGCAAAAAAGAGATGTATGAAGAGCGAGTTTCGAATAGACCTGTTCAACTTGAAGCTTTTTCTCTTGATGTTGGTGAAAGACTTTGTAGCTATTTGTCAAAAATGAAGATTTTTGTGTAGGTGTTTGCTTGTAGAAGACTTTGTTGTCGCATCATGATAGACCTGAAAAAAAAATCCTCTAGGAAAGCTCTACACATGTTGATTAGCCAAGACTATGAAGTATGTGCTTGCTTGTCATTTGATTAGTACTCTCTTCTCTTACTATTTTTTTTGTTTTTTACTTTTTTTTGGTATTTTTGTGATATGAAAGAAATAAATAATGTTACGCTATGTACAAAGTATTAATGCTATACATACTGGGTCAATACCACTTTTTAAGGTATTAAATTTTCCAACAAGCTCCCTTTTGATGTGAACGTATTGAATGTCTTTGTGTATGGTGCTTTAGAGGCCTGGGTTTTAAGAAATATGTAACTATTTCCTTGGGTGACCACCTCAAGTTTTTTCTTTACTCACTTTTGGTGTAAGCTTGATTATGTAACCATCCTTTCCAAATGCTATGTTGAGAAGGCCTAGGTGATGGTGCACATGTGAGTTCTTGAGAAGTGCTTACATCCACCTAATAAAGAGGTGGCAATGTGCTTTCATAAGAGTGAATTTGGAAAGAGGTGGCAATGTGCTTTCATAAGAGTGAATTTGGCTTAGGTACTCTTCATGATGTATTGGTATGTCTATTTCCTTGTGAGGGGGTGTTCGACCAATTTGAAAGATTTGGAGTTCAATAGCATGAGTTGATGCTTTCATGGCGGGTGAAGAAATGTCTTGACAAGGAGGTATATGGATTGTTGATGTTGAAGCATGGTTTGACTCCCTCTCCCTTGAGCTTTGTTGTACCCTCAAAATATTTTTAGGTAGCCAAGTTTGGAGAGGTGGAGATGTTGTAGACACATCCATAAGTGCCTTGGCCTTGGCTAGTCCTAGTGAAGCAATTGCTACTTGGTGTGATGGTTGTTAAGATTACAAGCTCGATGATAGCTACAGCTAGGCACGATATGTGCTGGCATGGTAGATAGCAGCATGTGTGTGACAATAAATGGCCGCGTCTAGCTGGCCACAGTCTGTGGCATTAGATAGGGTTATTTAGTGTGTGAACACAACACATTTAGTGTGGTGTGTAGTTCTCTTCTATTATGCATTGTGTGAGAGTGGATATGGCTTTGCTCTTTGGTTAGGGTTACACTAATGGATTAGGGTTTGCTCTCTTGTGTGTGTGTGCTCTCTCTTTATCAGTCTTTTATCATGGTATCAGAACCTGGTGCTCTCTATTAGGGTTTTGTGAGTGAGTAAAGAAGAGGAAAAAATTCTGTTTTGGAGCTATCCATTGGAGCTTGGAGATTGGAGCAAAGAGAAGCTGGGAGCACACCCCTACTCAACAGATCTGAAAGCTAAGGACCACGGGTAAGCAAAGCTAAACACCCTTGAGCGGATTGCAGGTGATTTGACACAAGCAAAGCAGGATTTGAGTTGCCCAAAGCAAGTGAAATTCTGGTTTTTTGCAAGCTTTAATGGAAGCTTGAGAGCTTGATTGGAAAGAGGCAAATGCATGTAGTATTAGGTGAAGGACACATGTATGTGGAATTGTGATATGTAATAGCAACTCAGGAGCAAGCACAACAATCGGTTTGAAGCCATTTGATGCATTGCAAAAGAGGGTAAATCACTGTTTTGGAACCCTCACAAAACCAAGGATACATGCCCAAAATTAAATCCATTGGAGCCCATTTATATGCAAATTGCAAGCATTGATGTGTGGGGAGCATATCTAGGACCATTTCGAACCCATAGGAGCAGGTGGCGCTAGAAATACAGCCTCTTGGAGCAAATTTTAGCAATATTGCACTTGTTTGATGCCTCCCAAAGCTATATAATGTAGTTGGATGCATATAAAGCTATATAATGTAGTTGGATGCATATAAAGCTTAGCAATTGTTAGCATGTAAGCTTGGAGAAGCCTTCTGAGAGTTCATTTGTGAGAAAAAACAAGATTGGAGCTGATTTGGAGCAGATTAACAAAGGATTAAGCCTGTAATTAGCAGAACAGAGCTTACCGATTTGTGAATTACTCTCACTACTCAAAATTGAATTAATTCCTCTTACACGGACGTGGAGCAACATCATATGGAGCTAATGAATGCATGGGCCCTACATTTGGATCTCATTTGAAGTGATTAGAGCGGGATTAGTGACTATAAATCACTATTTACAGATTTTTATCAAAACAGAGTACAACATTTGGCATATAATGACCTCAAATGATGTTTATATGCTACATGGAGGATGTAAGGATGTTAATGAATATTGTCCACACTTTATTTGATCATTTCCTAGTGTTTTGTGAAAGATGGAAGGCTCAAAAAATCCCGTCACACAACAAGGCGGCAAAGTGGACTGTTTGCGCATAACTGAGCTTAAATGCTATGTGGATGACTGTTTGCGCAAAGTGGACTGTTTGCGCATAACTGAGCTCAAATGCTATGTGGATGATCTTCTATGCATAATACGAGCAAATTAAAGGTTTTTGGAAAGTGGAGGATTGTTTTGGATGCATTTCTCAGAATTTGTGAGCGGCGCCTGGCTGTTTTCAGCATTTGTAAATAGGGTTTTTGAGTCCAAGAAGTTTTTGCCACATAATAAAACTTTTGGACTATGTGGACAACATTGGTGCTGAGGTTTATATGTGTATGTGCATGTCTGATTTGATTATTGGAAATCCTCAGTGAACATCGTGGTAAACAAAATGAGTGACAGTCCTGATAAAGTTGTTGTGAGAAGCTTGACAGGCACAACTTTCGCATTTGGAAGTATCGTATGACAAATTTTCTCAAAGGCAAAGGCCTATGGAAGTTGGTGACAAGCGATGAGGCGGAGCCAAGTGTTCCCCAAATGAATGCAACACCTACCCAGCTTACAGCACATCGAAATTGGATAGAGAGAGCCTTCAAAGTGTTGCATTACTTCTCGATATGTGTTACAAACAACATGTTATGCCATATACAGGACACACAAAATCCCAAGGATGCATGGGATACTTTGGTAAAGACGTATGATACGACTACAACACTAAAGAAGATGCAATTGAAGTAAAAGATTCATGGTGTGACTCGAAGCAATAGAAGTGTAAATGATTATGTGCAAGAGATAAAAGAATGTGCTGATACACTAGCATCATCTATTGGTGATCCTATGGATGATGATGACTTGATAGCCATTACATTGAATGGCTTGGGTAAAGAGTACAAGGCATTTGAAACCTCTATCGGTTAGAGGTGGAGACTCCCCAAACTTTGACGAGTTGATTTCATTGCTTATTGTGGAAGAGATGAAACTCGGAATAGGTGCCTCATCTAGCACAAATGAAAATTAAAGGGATCAAGCATTCTATTAACAGAGAGGTGCTAGAGGAAAGGGGAGATTCAGCCCAAGAGGACGTGCAGGCGGCCAGATCGATCACCACAGTCTCAACAAAATTCCATCATTTGGTGCTAGAGATGGTCGTGGTTTTCACCCTCATGCTAGAGGAAGATCTGTATCTAGAGGCAGGGGGAGATGGCAAACACCGCAAACAGAATGCTAGTAGCATTGAGTGTCACTATTGTGGTAAAATGGGACATCTGGCAAGAGACTACTATAAAAAGCAGAATGACTTCCATGGTGGAAGAGTGCAGCATGACAATTATGCATCATCTAGTAATGCAAAACATGAGGAGCACTTGTTTGCCATAAAACATGTAATAGGTACTATGACAACACAAAGGGAGAGTGATCATATTTGGTATATGGATCTTGGAGTGTCAAACCACATGACATGCCCTTGTGAGTGGTTTGACAAGATGACGCCTACACATCATGGCTATGTTGCTACTGGGGATGATACTCAACATCCTATTACACATGTTGGTAGTGTGCCATTGTGTATGCATGATGGTAGAGTAAAAACCATGTCAGATGTGTTGTATGTGCCAAAAATTACAAAGAGTCTTGCATCAGTTGGATCAAGGAATGCAATTCAGGTGTTCAATCAACATGGCTATTTTATTGAGGACTTCAAAAATGGTTGCAAGTTAATTGCAAAGGAGAAGAAGGAAGGTAGATTGTTTAAATTGAGTGCAGGCATTCCAGAGTTGAAGTCTGCCATGTTTTCAAAAAGTCAAGGGGTTGTGCCAGACATTGATATTTGGCATAAGAGAGTTGGGCATAAGAGAGTTGGGCATGTGAATATTCAAAAGCTAAAATCTATGCAAGCAAAAGGTATGAGTTGGTGGTTTGCCCAGGTTCAAATATGATGGTAGTAATCATATATGTGAAGCATGTAGATTTGGGAAGCAGGAAAGGTTGCCATTTCCAAAAGATGGTCAAATCGCAAAAGACCATTGGAGATCATTCATAGTGACATATGGGGTCCAACACAGACTCTAACTATCAATGGTTGCAAGTATTATGTTATATTTATTGATAACTACAGCAAGATGACTTGGATTTGCTTCTTGAAAGAGAAGAGTGAAGCACTTGGGAAGTTCATTGACTTCAAAGCATTGCTGGAAAAAAGGTATGGTCAATGGATCAAGTGTTTGAGAACAGATGGTGGTGGTGAGTACACATCACATGCATTTAATGCCTTCTTGAGAGAGCATGGGATAAGAAGACAAATTACATGCAAGTACACACCTCAGCAGAATGGTGTTGCTGAGACAAAAAAACATGATCATTGGTGAGATTGCAAGAGCTATGCTTAATGAGAAGTCTATGCCAAATTATTTTTAGGGACAGAAGTATGTGCTACTATAGTGTACTTGTTGAACAGGACTCCTAGCACAGCTATACATGAGAGTACACCTATTATGAGGATGACAGGATTTAGGCGGGATATTGGTACTTGAAAGTCTTTGGATGTGTTGCATATGTTCATGTACCAAATGAGAGAAGAAGGAAATTGGATCCAAAGGCTGAAAATTGTGTTTTCATTGGTTATGCGCAAGAGAGAAAAGCATACAAATGCTATAATCCAGTTGTCATTAGTAGAGATGTGATCTTTGATGAGATAGGAACTTGGTACAAAGAAAGTGAGCATGTTATAGTTAATGACATAGATGCAAATGAGGATGTGAATCTTCCTATGCAGGAATCTACGAGTATCATGAGTGGACCACTTGAGTCATCCAGTCATAATGTGAGTACATGGTCAGGAAGATTGAGACATGATGTGAGCACTGAGAGTAGTGCTGTGGACAAAGGAAAGAAGAAAGTGGAAGGTATTGGCATTGGTACTACATGTTATGATTCATCAAGCTCAGAAAGCCTTGATGAAGAATTGGGGATTCCAAAATAAAGAACTCCAGGTGTTAGAAATGACAGGTATGTGCCACCACATGCTAGAGCACATGTAGCTCGTAGTGAGCCACACAACCAGTGAGGAGATCACAGAGAGTGAGATACCCCGTACACAGAGGTTGACATACAGGGGTTATGCTATGCATTATGCATATATGACATCAGTGGTAAAGCATGTCGAGACTTCATGTTTTGAAGAGGCTATTGGCAAGAAGACATGGGATAGAGCCATGGGATGAGGCTCAGATGGATGCCTTGGTGCATAATGACACATGGGATTTGGTAGATTTGTCAGAGGGCAAGAATGTGATTGGCTATAAATGGGTTTACAAAGTGAAGTGTAAATCAGATGGTTCAATGGAGAGGCATAAATCAAGGTTGGTTGCAAAAGGATATGCACAGACACATGGTTTGGATTATGATGAAACATTTAGCCCAGTGGCTAAGAGAGCTACAGTTAGTAGGTCTGTGATATCTATGGCTACTTCTTCTAGATGGAATCAGTTTCAAATGGATATGAATAACACCTTCTTCAATGGTGAGCTACAAGAGCAAGTATTTATGGAACAGTCAGAGGGGTATGTATACCCTAAGTATCCCATATGTGTATGCAGATTGAAGAAAGCATTGTATGGTTTAAAGCAAGCACCAAGAGCTTGGAGTGGCAAAATAAGCAAGTATCTTATGAGCATTGGTTTTCATGTGGGAAACTCATATTCTTCACTTTATGTGAAGAAGACATAGAATGGATTGGTTGTGATAGTCATTTATGTGGATGACTTGATTGGTTGACAAGTGATCATGGGAAAGACATTGAGGATGTGAAGACATCATTAAGCACACAGTTTGATATGAAGGATTTGGGTGAACTCAGATTCTTTCTTGGTTTTGAGGTGATCAGGACATCCCATAGTATATGTTTGGTGCAAAGGTAGTATGCCTTAGACATGTTAGCAAAGTATGGAATGACAGGTTGTAAGCCTATGATGACACCTTTGGAACAAAATATGAAGCTTATGGCTGATTTGGGTGATGAAATAGAAGATGTCACCATGTATAGGAAAATGCTTGGTAGTCTTATCTACTTGACTATTACGAGGCCAGACTTATGTTATGTTGTCAAGAAGCCTCATTTGGATGCTGTCAGGAGGATTATGAGATATGTGAAGACCACTTCCCACTATGGTCTATTTTATGAGTCAGGGAAAGAGTTGAATGTGTATTGTTACACAGATCCAGATTGGGTAGGAAGTTCATATGATAGGGGATCTACTAGTGGGTATGCGTTTAGCATTGGGAGTGCTGTAGTGAGTTGGAGTAGCAAGAAGCAACCCACAGTTGCCTTGTCGAGTACAGAGGCAAAATATAGAGGTGCGGCTATGGCCGTATGTTAGGTGATGTGGCTGAAAAAGCTACTTGGTGATTTGGGTCAGCATTGTGATGATGGAGTTGTCATACATTATGATGATGGAGTTGTCATACATTGTGACAACATGAGCAGTATACAGTTGGCTAGTAACCCTGTCTATCATGCGAGGAGCAAACACATAGATGTCCATTATCATTTCATCAGGGAGAACGTGTTGGATGGACAGATTGATTTGTCTTATGTGAAGATAGATATAAGCAAGTGGCTGACATATTCACTAAGTCACTTGGGAAGGACAAGTTTGAGTACTTCTGACATGCTTGGAGTACAAGAGATGTATTTGATGAGCTGGTGGGGTGTTGATAGCCCAAGCTCATCTTCTTCATCTATGGCTATACATCAGTGAGCTTGAGAGGGGCTGTTGAGATTACAAGATCGATGACAGCTAGAGTTAGGCACGATATGTCCTGGCATGGTAGATAGCAGCATGTGTGTGACAATAAATGGCCACGTCCAGCTGGCCATAGTGTGTGGACATTAATTAAATAAGGTTATTTGGTGTGTGAACATAGCACATTTAATGTGTGGTGTGTAGTTCTCTTCTATTATGCATTGTGTGAGAGTGGATATGGCTTCCCTCTTTGGTTAGGGTTACACTAATGGATTAGGGTTTGCTCTCTTATGTATGTGCTCTCTCTTTATCAGTCTTTTATGAATGGTGGAGTTGTAATAGTCTTTATTTGGATAGGTTTCCTCTTCCAAGTGTGATTTGGACATTGGAAAACATTGGTCATGGTCATTGATGAAGAAACCTTGATGTACTTGGGCTGGGATAAGATGGCAGTTTGTTTTTGCTTGGTGAAGAAAATCCAAGAATTTCCTTTATAATATCCTTGTGCTTGTGAAGATTCTTTTGGATCCACCAAGGAGTACTTTGTAGTCTTGATCTCCTCCATTTTCGGCTATTGTTTCTCCTACTTCTTGTAAGCTTTGATTTTGGTGGAGAGGAATCAATGGTTGGACAAACTATTGGAACTTCTTGGGAAGTGTTCTCCCTAGTAGATTCATATGTGGACTCCACAATGCGTTTTGGTTTTCATTTATGAGATCTTTGATTCTTCTTTTTTTGAGTAGTCAATAGAGAAGTTGAGGTCGAAGATCTTCCATTGACAATGGTGTACAAGGGTGTCAGCAAAACTAGCTTCAAATCCATTTAATGGCAAAGATCCCTCCTTGTGATCTCCTTGAGAGCTAGAAACTTCACTGGAGGTTGCATAAAGACCAGAGTTTTGCAGTTAGGATCTTCTACCTTATATTCAATCTCTTTTGCAGAGTCACCAATTGCAGCCAAGGGTGATTGACCCTTTGAAGTTACCTTTAGGCAAGATTAGGAAGTCACCGACAAGGTACTCATTATCATAATAGGTGTCAATTTTTAACAAACCAAGCACTTTTGTATTTTTCTTCTTCCTACCCCTCTCTCTAGCTTCACTTAGTTCAAGCTTGGGTTTTCCTAGTTGTCACCAAGAAGCAAAAGAGATCAAGTTGTGAATGGATTCCTCACATCAATCTCAAAGCACTAAATAGCACTTTCCCATAGGAACTAGCCAGTTCAATGCATTTTCTTTTTGGTTCTAGAGCTATTGTAGCTGAAATCACAGGTGCTTCAACACATGAAGTAGCAGCTTTAGAAATAATCTCACTCCTGTGATTAGAGTGCCAAGATGTGGTCATGGCCATGGTTTCACTAGCTAGAGGAACATATTGGTTCCAGAGCTATTGTAGCTGAAATCACAGGTGCTTCAACACATGAAGTAGCAGCTTTAGAAATAATCTCACTCCTGTGATTAGAGTGCCAAGATGTGGTCATGGCCATGGTTTCACTAGCTAGAGGAACATATGGGTCACTAGCTAGGATTTGATCTGGGACTCTATTCATGCTTGTGTTAGATGGTTCTTGGACCTTTTCTTGCTTTTGTGGAGCAATTGATGGTTTTGTCAAAATTACAGGGTTGTCATGCTAGATTCATTTCGTGAATTGGCTGATGTCTTGTCCTCTTGCTTAGAGGCTTGAGCAACCATAGGTGCATCTATCTTTGAGAGCTCTTGAGATTTCTTGGGATGAGTAACAATGTTTTGCTCTTTTCTCATTTCTTCCATGGAGTGATCCAGTCCTAGCATCATCAAATGAAGACTCGGGTTGATTCCAAGGTCCTCAGTGGCTACTTGCCAATCCAAAGTATAGCATTTCTTGGTAACAAGATCTATAAGAATGTTTGTTGCTATGTTTTACTCCCAATCTTATCCCTTTAAAATTCCTTCCATCCATGTGCTCAAGGGTCTTTGAGAATTCTGCTTAGGCTTCATTTCTATGGTACCAATGGTCTCTTTTTGAATAACCCTAGATCTTGAAGTAGGTGATTGAGGAGATTTTGGGCTATCTTTAGTGGAAGTTATTGTTATGTCCACTAAAGAGTCTAAAGAGCTAATCAGACTAGCATTTGAGCATGTAGCACTAGTAATCAGTTCTCCTTGTAGGTCCATGGTGGAGTTCTCAATTGAGCTAGGCATATCATTCATTTTCATAGCTTGTGAGTTTCAGCTAGGAAAATTCTCCTTGGAATCCATAGCCAAATTGGTAGTGAGCATCTTGTTGTTATCCCTCTCATGTGGAGGCATAATTGGAGCTTGTATTGTTGCTAGAAAGCTTGGTGGTGGCATGATAGAGATGATTGTCTTTGAGGTGATGTTCCCTCCAGTTCCAACACTCCAGCTTCTTCTACCTTATTTTCTTGAGCTTATGATCTGGGCACATTTGTAGGTAGGGTGGCTGCAAGCAAGTGTCGCTCATTCTGAACTACCTTAGCAAATGAAATTGGTAACCTCTTGAAGATGCTCACCTAGTTTCATGGTACCAGATATAGCTTGCACAATTTCTTGCCAAAGGACTTCATAGATTTGTTGCGTGGACAAGTCCTTGAGTAGATGGGTCTCAATGTTGTATTCCCAATCTACACTTTTGAGTACCCCATTCGTCCATGTGCTCAGCAACATTTGTCAAGTTCTTTGGATCCTCCAAGGTAGGTTGTATTGGAACTACTTGAGTAATGGGCACTAATGGCTCTGTTTGGTCATTGTGTGACCCCTGAGATTCTAGATTCATTATAGAGTTTGGCACTATGACATGCATTTGTTTTTGAAGTGCTATTTTTGAGGGTTATTTTTGAAGTGCTATTTTTGAGGGTTATGTAGACTGGGTGTTCTTTAACTCTTAATTTGTAAATTCTAATAGGATTTGGCTTGGTTTAGCTAGTTGGGTGCCGGATCCACTAGGGATAGGGTAGGGTTGGTTGGTGTAGCTTCTTGAGTAGGCATAAGGGATGTCAATCGTTTGCCGCTCACTTTGTACTATGCTCATGAGGTAACTGTCAACCTCTGGCAAGTTCTTAGCACCTTTTTCAAAGACACCAATAAACAATAAGATTTCTTGCCAATTAATGCTATATAGATGTTGGGTAGCCAAATCCATAAGGACTTATTTCTCAATGTTGTATTGCCTGTATAGGTCCTTGAGCAATCCATTTATCCAGGTGCTTAAGGGTCCTCTAGAGTTGGGCCAGCATTGGAGGACATGGTTGAAGGGTTGACTTTGTGTTGGTGATGTGGGAGCTATGGGGTTGGCTTGGGAGGGTTGAACTACTAGCTTTTGTTGAGCACAAATCTTAGTTTCCTCTTTTATTGGATTAATAGCTCGCCACATGGCTACTACTCTTTTAACTTCCTCTTTGGTTCGGTCATCAGGCATAAGGTTTTGGTTGGGGGTGGTGTTCGGGCTAGCGCCACTACTAGCTAGTGTGCTAGTGGAAACATAGGTCTCGGGCTTCATCTAAGGAACCACACAAAGATGTGGTGTCACCTAGTGCTCGCATAAGGTTTTCTTGTATGCTCATGGCCATCCTCTCTACGAATGTAGAATCCATGGCCAACTAGCTTGATCCAATTAGAAGTGAAACAAAGGTTTTCTCTCAACCATTTACCGCCCTTGAGTGTGTTAATAAGCACCCTTGGTGTGAGGGGAACTAAGCTACATAAGAGGGAGAGAATACGAAGGCAGCTTAGGACTCAAGAGTCATGGATATGATCAATATAGGCTTGGATTCATTCTTCCATGATGTACTAGATAAAGTTTACTTTCACAGTCCACAGTTTTTGCGCAACAAAAGTAAACTCGGACCGGTCTTAGTTTACTTTCCAAGTCGAGCATTGTAGTTTCAGAACAACAAAAGTAAACTCGGACCGGTCCGAATTTACTTTCCAGGCAGAGTATTATAGTTTCTACACAACAAAAGTAACTCAAACTCAGATCGATCTGAGTTTACTTTCACAGTCTGAGTTTACTTTCCAAGCAGAGCATCCAAGCAGAGCATTGTAGTTTCTGCACACACAGCTAAAGTAAACTCGAACTGGTCATAGTCTGAGTTTACTTTCACAATCCGAGTTTACTGTGGAGTAAGAGTAAACTCAGACCGGTCCAAGTTTACTTTTGCTACACTGCGGTGTAGCAACTACACTGCGGTGTAGAAACTACAATGCTCTGCCTAGAAAAGTAAACTCAAACTGTCTGCACAGTGTAGTAGAAGTAAACTTGGACCGGTCCAAGTTTACTTTCACAATCCAGACCGGTCTGGTGTCTGAGTTTACTCTATAGACATAGCATTATTGTTTCTGTAGTAGTACAACAAACGTAAACTTGGACCAGTCCAGTCTGAGTTTACTTTCACAGTCTGAGTTTACTTTGAGATAGAGCTGATTTCTACATTTTACACATATCATTCATTCATGTTCTTTTACACACATGTCATATACGTCTCCTCTCTCTCTTTCTCTCTCTCTCTCTCTCTCTCTCTCTCTCTCTCTCTCTCTCTCTCTCTCACACACACACACACACACACACACACACACACATACACACACACACACACACACATACACACACACCTTTCATTCATGTTCTTTATCAATTGGTCAGTCATGTTCATTATCAATCATTCATGGTGGAAACGATGTCATCATCTCTCTCTCTCTCTCTCTCTCTCTCTCTCTCTCTCTCTCTCTCTCTCTCTCTCTCTCGCCATTCATTATATTCTTTATCATTGATTCATTCATGTCCCCACTAGTCTATCTTCTCTCGTGGCTGTTATCATCTCTCTCTTTCTCTCTCTCTCTCTCTCTCTCTCTCTCTCATATATATAACTCGCATTCATTATATATATTATAAAAAGAAAATGGAGCCTACCTACACAAAATGCAAGCACTGGGGCAGCATGATGTGATGGCCATGGGCGTCGAGCAAGAGCAGAGGACGTCAAGCAATAGTCCTTTGTGTAAATACCCTACAATGACAGTCATGCACAATAAAATTACAACCTTTGTTCAATATCGCACTTCTGCACTAAATCTTTAATGTATGCACTCCAATATTATCACCTCCTTGTTCAATATAGCACTCATGCCCTAAATCTTTAATGAATGCACTCCCATATAGTGACACTTCTTCTTACATGTCAATATGAGATTGGTATTAAATCCATAACAAGAGTGGCTCTTTTCTACACCCTTCCTTGGTAACAAAATACTTAAATACTAATTCATTTTTTTGGAATTTATGTGTTTGTTAATTAACTTACAAGATAACTTGTGAAAATCACTCGGTCAAAGACTTCCACTAAAAACTAATAGGGTGGCACCAAATGGACCCCTTTACCACCATGTTACTATACATAGGTGATCGCCTAAGACTTAGAAGAGATGGGTGACCATGGAAGGACCATCCTTACTTATTAGAGCTTGGGCAAGTTTATGTTTAAGGATGCTACAAAGAGCCACATACATCATGGCCTATCCTTGCTCTCTCTCTCTCTCTCTCTCTCTCTCTCTCTCTCTCTCATTTAACTGCACCCATGTGGAATCTACAGTGTCCTAACCAAGTACCCCTAAATCAATGTTGTGCACACATTGTCTCTTGACCTATTAGTCACATGTTGTTTTTGCCACCACAAGTCTTTCTTCTAGTGTGGAAGGTGCAGTGTCCAAGTACCCCTCAATCAATGTTGTACACCCTCAATGTCGTGCACACATTTTCTCATGACATATTAGTCACATGTTGTTGTCACACTAGTCTTTCTTCTAGTGCTTCCATAATCCTAATGAGTTTTTTCATGGTGGTGAGAAACATGCTACTACTCCTAGATTTAGGATAGAGGGGTAGCAAAATGACAGTCGATATTACAATAATTAAAACCTAGATCAAAGGAGGATCAAACATTATGATTAGACACACGATAAATTAAGAAATATAACTATACTAATAAGATTTAGCTTAATGGACAATAATGAGACTATAAATCAAATCATTGAAATAATCAAGCTCAATTAGTACAAAGCAAGTTACTTTTTTCTAGCTCCTCATAGAATCCTTTCTAGATTACATATTCTTTCTACTTTTCTTTCACAAATGATCTATCCATACAACACATATACACCTTTTTAATCATATTCTAGATTCTTCTTTCACCACCAATATAGCAAATAGTCATTAGCTTAATCCATATGTCAGTTGCAGCCAAACAAACATAAATACATGCCTTCTATCAAACTCATATGTCTTCTCTCGTGGCTATGTGAATCTCCCTCCCTCCCTCCCCCCCCCCCCCTCTCTCTCTCTCTCTCTCATATATATTTAGCCATTCAATATATATGTTATAAGCAAAAAAATAGAGCCTACCTGCAGAAAACGTTGGCACTAGGGAAAGATGTAATGGCCATGGGCGTCAAGCAAGCAGCAACAGTGGCGTTGAGCAGAGGGTGTCCAGCAGCAGCAGTGGCATCGAGTAGAAGCGTTGTCTTATTCCCCTACTTGGAGGCGTGTGATTTGCAAGACCTGGGCTAGTTTTGCAAAACTCGGTGGGAACGTGTTAGAGCACGCTACAACCGCATGCATGAGAACCGGCCTGTCGAATCGCAAGAGGTTGAGCAGTCTCGCTGGGAGGAGGCAGAAGGTGCACACAATGTGGAGAACATTGGTGAACAGTAGAATGTAGGGTAAACTCGAAAACATTGGGGAAAAAGGAATTTCGTGAAATCAAACCAAATCCCATTAAATTTCACCTTACAAACATTAACTAATCATCAATGTAACATTTATTTCCCTCCACACCCATAAATTTCACTTCCTGGTAACGTCGTTCCCACTGATCCCTTGGGCCAAGTTTACTTGTTCTAATCCAATGGTGTATGATGCCCTATCTAGCAGATGGCATTTCCAACCATTGATCCTCCCCACACTCTCCCCGTGTGGCTTAGTGCCGATGTACTCCTATAGACTGGCTATTGTGTGTGGTCCACAAGGTCTATAGAATAGGGGCAACTTTGAACAGGCAGCTATGGATAGGCAGAGGGGGCGATCCAGACATTATATCGTCTCCTTGATGGCCATGCCTAGCCAGCGCTTTGTGCCACAGGCCAATGTTCATTAAGAATATTTTTTTTTCTTAGATCTTAAAACTTGCAATTTTAAAATTTACAAGTTTTTCCACTAAGATATAATTAAAATGCTTAAAGTTTTGTTGATTTTTAAAATTTTAAAAATAAAATTTATAAGTGAGATCATGAATTTTACAGGTACGTTATAAGTGAGATCATGAATTTTACAGGTACGTTATAAGGGTTTGCGGGTTTTCTGTGAACACTGTTGTAAGATTCCTCCCTCTAGCTTTTGAGGAGTAAAGGTATAAGAACCTCCCCTTCTATTCTTGTAATTATTCCCCTCTCTGAAATAGAAGAAAGATCTTGTTTTACCCTGTTTTGACCTAGAGAGAGAAAATATCAAGAGAGAGATAATCCAAAATTTAGATATCTTTGGATATAAAAATCTTCCTAGTGTCTAAAATGGATTCCCCTGAAATAGAAGTTCAAAATGAACTTTCCAATGTACATTTGGAATTAATTAAAAATGGTATAAGGGACCTTAGCCTAAGGGTCTACATTTTTAGAAATTTTTGGATTATGGTCCAATTAAGGTTCCAATGGGCCGATTAGATTAATCCAAGTGTTGGGATGAGATAAATCCAAAGAACAAAAGAAAATACCCAAAAATGAGTAAATGCTCACATAAGATGAAGAGTTGATTGAGTACAAGGTTTATTAGTTAAAAAATATGAGATATTACTAAAAAAAATGAGATATTTTAGAATAATGATGCATTTTTGACACCTTGGTAAGGAGAGGGGGACTCTTGAGGTAGGCGCCTATTTTACATGTGTGGAAGGGTTTTTAATTCAAAACAATTATGATATTTTTATCTCTCCTCTCTCCTAGATTAAACCAAATAAAAAAGGAAGCCAAATTGGTCCAAATCTTGTCCAAATTGAATCAAACTGAACCTAGAAAATTCTAGAACCCAGTTGGACTTGGTTAGTGGCCTCCCTCACCTATAAATAGACCCTTAGTATTTTGTAAAAAAATATTGGAGCTATACCAATCCAGTATTATATTAAAATAATCATATTTTCTATTATTCCTTAAATTTTCCTCTCTCTTGGGAGCTTGGAGCTCTCTCTCTCTCTCTCTCTCTCTCTCTCTCTCTCTCTCTCTCTCTCTCTCTCTCTCTCTATAATAACTCTTGGAGTTGCTCTTCTCCTCTTGGTGGACCAACTAATTGGTCGGGGACTTCACTGCTGCTAATAGAGAATCAAGCCAAACTTGGAGGTAAAATCAATTTTTATGGTTTTTTTCAATTTATCTCAATGACTTTCTTCTTCTCAACCCCTCTCAAGCTTGAGAAGCTTTCTAAATTATTGTTTTGATTCAAATCAAGCTTTCTCTTAAAGCCTTAATGCTTAATTAAGAGAAATTTAATCTTTATGCTTATTTGTAATGCTTTCTTTAAGTAAATCTCTCTCTCTAAAAGAATAGCCATCTTTATGGTTAAATCCTTTGAAAAAGGATGCTTCTCAATGATAGTCTCTTAATTCAAAGCTAAACTCTAGGCTTGATAAGCTAGAGATTAAGAAAATGGTATTTTTATGACTTTGTGTTAACAAAATAATGTATATTTCTTTTAGATTATTTATAAGTAGTTAAAAACTACTTTGATTGATTCTAAATGAGAAATAGATTATCCTATCAATTTGGGAAAAGAGAAATAATGGAATTGGCTTAATCTAGTGGGATTCCTCCAAGATAACTTTTCTCTAACGTAGTCAAAAGCCTTAACTAACTGAACTGATCTGATCGAACCCGTAAGTCCCAAGTCAGATCAGGGAAAAGATTGCACTTGGATCATAGAGACCAACGCTTTTTTCCTCATTGAGAGGCACAGCCGTTGATTCTTTTCCATAGAACAATTTTTATCTGGGATTTACTTCATCTATCGTACCATAACAGAATTGAGTCTCAATTTAAGGATCCATTAGTCCACAGCCTCAGTCCTGTGGGTCAGCCAACCGCCCAACCACTGTAGTGCTGGGATCCAATTAAGAATTTGGTTAGGTTTTGTCCCGGGTACCAGGGAAAAGAGTTCTTAGGCCCCCTAGCCAGATATTCATGCAAACTTAAAACTAGTCACACCACTTACACACCCAATATGAAATTGCCTTTTTCTTAGCATTAGCTATCTTTAAAACAATCATTTAATGAAACCATTTTATCATTGATCACAATCCTCAAAATCTTTGGTTGAATCCTTATTTCCAATCATTCCTTCATTGGTGTACCTATGGCATCATTGGCAACCAGAACCCTCACCACCTATTCAGTCAGGGGCCTTTTCGATAGTTCCTAGCTCATATAACCGGCAATATATTCACATATCAAAATGGAATCTCCGTTAAATATCAGCAAGATCAACTAATGGATCCATATAAAAGAGCCATGGACTTATCCATTTGAGGACCAGCAAGGTCAACAAACCAGATCCATGCCCGAATTCAAAAAACAACTCTTACTCCTTCTTCCAATATCTTTCCCGACATACATGTAGGTATCTTCGGTGACCCAGAGCCCGAGCACTGTATGGTCAGCACCCTCTAGGATCCTTCCTCTCACAGGTCACCTAGCGCTTCACTCATAGGCCGCTTCCTTCGTCCCTCATCCACTGTACCGGAAGCTCACCATTTAAATCAAACCGAGGCTGGTCAAGACCTCGGCCGACCTTGCTACGTGAGACGTCCTCCGTTGACTCTCCGTTCACAGCAGTTGCAACTTTAACAGATAGGTCTTCCACGACCTCATTCACAAGACAATCAAAATGCTTCCCCAGCATTCTTCATTTAAAAATAGATTTCACATACAAATACAGTTCCAACAATATTTCCATCTTTTCTCATCACTCCACATCCTTTCACATTAGTCTCCATCTTTTCTCATCTTCCCACATTTTTTTTTCTTCATCGATTCCTATCACATCACATCATTCCCACATCAATTCGCATCCAATCGCATCATCCACACATCAATCCACATCATCCATACATCCATCCACATCATCCACACCAATCCACATCATCCATACATCCATTCACATCAATCCATATTATCCACACATCAATCCACATCATCCATACATCCATTCACGTCAATCCACATGTCAATCCACATCATCCATACATCCATCCACATCAATCCACATTATCCACACATCAATCCACATCATCCATACATCCATTCATGTCAATCCACATTACCCACACATCAATCCATATCATCCATACATCCATCCACATCATCCACATCAATCCACATTATCCACTCATCCATCCACATCAATCCACACGTCAATCCACATTACCCACACATCAATCCACATCATCCATACATTGATCCACATCATCCACATCAATTCACATTATCCACTCATCCATCCACATCAATCCACACGTCAACCCACATTACCCACACATCAATCCACATTACCCACACATCAATCCACATCATCCATACATCAATCCACATTATCCACTCATCCATCCACATCAATCCGTTATTACCCACACATCAATCCACATTTGGAGCCTTGGCTCTCGATGCTAGTGTACACCGGCCTTAAGGCTCGAACTTGAGTTGGAGCCTTGGCTCTCGATGCTAGTGTACACCGGCCTTAAGGCTCGAACTTGAGTTGGAGCCTTTGTTCTCCAATCTAGTGTACACCGGCCTTAAGGCTCGAACTTGAGTTGGAGCCTTGGCTCTTGCCAACCTTAAGGCTCGAACTTGAGTTGGAGCCTTGGCTCTCGATGCTAGTGTACACCGGCCTTAAGGCTCGAACTTGAGTAAGAGCCTTTGTTCTTCAATCTAGTGTACACCGGCCTTAAGGCTCAAACTTGAGTTGGAGCCTTGGCTCTCGCCAGCCTTAAGGCTCGAACTTGAGTTGGAGCCCAGCCTTAAGGCTCGAACTTGAGTTGGAGCCTTGGCTCTCGATGCTAGTGTACACTGGCCTTAAGGCTCGAACTTCAGATTAAGCCTTTGTTCTCCATGCTAGTGTACTCTGGCTTTAAGGCTCGAACTTGAGTTTGAGCCTTTGCTCTCCATGCTAGTGCACCCCGGCCCCTTAAGGCTCGAACTTCAGATTGAGCCTTTGCTCTCCATGCTAGTGCATCCCGGTCCCTTAAGGCTCCAACTCCAGTTTGAGCCTTTGCTCTCCATGCTAGTGCATCCCAGTCCCTTAAGGCTCGAACTTCAGATTGAGCCTTTGTTCTCCATGCTAGTGTACTCTGGCTTTAAGGCTCGAACTTGAGTTTGAGCCTTTGCTCTCCATGCTAGTGCACCCCGGCCCCTTAAGGCTCGAACTTCAAATTGAGCCTTTGCTCTCCATGCTAATGCATCCCGGTCCCTTAAGGCTCGAACTCCAGTTTGAGCCTTTGCTCTCCATGATAGTGCATCCCGGTCCCTTAAGGCTCGAACTTCAGATTGAGCCTTTGATCTCCATGCTAGTGCACCCCGGCTCCTTAAGGCTCGAACTCTAGTTTGAGCCTTTGCTCTCCATGCTAGTGCATCTAGGTCCCTTAAGGCTCGAACTTCAGATTGAGCCTTTGCTCTCCATGCTAATGCACCCCGGCCCCTTAAGGCTTGAACTTAAGTTTGAGCCTTTGCTCTCCATGCTAGTGCACCTCGGCCTTAAGGCTCGAACTTGAGTTGGAGCCTTTGTTCTCCATGCTAGTGTACACCGGCGGCCTTAAGGCTCGAACTAGAGTTGGAGCCTTGGCTCTCGATGCTAGTGTACACTGGCCTTAAGGCTCGAACTTCAGATTGAGCCTTTGTTCTCCATGCTAGTGTACTCTGGCCTCTTAAGACTCCAACTTAAGTTCAAGCCTCCCATACATGGAACTTCGCCTTAAGGCTCAAACTTGAGTTTGAGCCTTGTCTCTCTATGCTAGCGTACCCCTAGCATATGAGTGCACAACTTGGATCTAGGCTCCAAGTCGAGCTTCTGTATAGATTAAGTAAATGCAAGTGAGGCTCTTGCTATTCAAGAAAACTTTTTGTAGCATGCATTAAGTTTCTTAAGTTTGATAGGTTTTGATTTGATATGTAGCATTTAAATCCATTTTTTTCTAAGGTTTTGAAACTTTTTTTTGCTTCACAGGAATGGAAGCTAGCAGAGCGCCCGCTACCTCGCAACCACATGGTGCACCAATCTTTACTCTGGATGCTCTCGAAACAACAACTCAGCTAAAAGTGTCACTCCTAGAATTAAGGTGGATAAAACCTTCGAATTGAGTAACAAAGAAGGAGTAAAATGGTTTGTGGATAGCTACGATGCTAGTGCAAACTTCAAAGGAGTCCTCCATTTGTTTTTGTCTCAAGGTGATACATCATATGGAGATATGGGGATTGTGGTAGGCGCTAAGGATGATGTGGATGCAAGAGCAAACCCATGCTTCACATGCACTGTATTGCCAGAAGGAGAAACTACAAAAGCAAATAAGTTTTGCTTATCATTGGAAACTTTTCACCCAGCAGACATGACTGGCAGTAAACTAGGAAAGGACAATTGTATTGTAAAGTTAGGATTGAAGATCATTGACTTTTCCAATCAAGAAGACTCAGGGGTGGATAATGTGGAGGACCTGGTGAAAGAAGTGAGGCATGCAAAGAAGGCTTTGGATTCACGAAAAAAGTCCATACCTGAAAAGGAGACAACCACTCAAGTTAGGAAAATTGTGGAGAAAAAAGGCAGGGCCATAGTGAAGAGTGCACTTGAAGCATCTACAAATGCTGGTGCAACTTCTTCAAAACATAAAAAGGAGGGTGACAAAATAAAAGCCCTTGATGCAAGCACAATAGCAGCTGAAGACATGGCAGGCTCTCAAGTGCAAGAAGAGGAGCAAGCACTTGCAAAGAAGAGAAAGGCAAAGCACTCTACAAAGGTTCAAGAAATCTCTTTAAAGAGGCAAAGGACAAAACTAACAAGTGGTTCAAAGGAGATAGATGCGTCCGATGACGAGCTAATGGAGGTTGAGACTCTAAACAAGGGCAGCAAAGCAATTATCTCATTAGAAATAAAGAAGGGATATTATCCCTTTGGTCTAAATGAGGTCTTCAGCATTGATGTGATGAAATGTTATCCTGCTCCTTCAAACTATGTGTATAGAAGGTTAAATAAGGATTGGGTTCGTATTTTGACCCAAGACTTTATTGAGGACCCAAAGCAAGAGGAGATACTTGCAATTTTGATGCCCTGTAATCGTGCTACAAAACAACCCCTTGATAAACTCGCAAAAGAAGATATTCATAAAGTTGAATATTGGATTATCTCTGGTCAACACTCCATTAGTGCTGCAAAAAGCTTGCAAGCTCTAAATATGGCTAAAGTGACCCCTCCACTGTGTCAGCAATTCAGGTTCAGGAGATCTAAGATAATTGTAAATTGCCCGACCAAGATTTCTCGTGACATTTCCAAGGATGCGAATTTATCTGTTGCAAAGTCAATGCAAAAGGAGCCATTCCTCGATCAACTTCTACAAGCTCGAGCACAATGGCATGCAAACGGTCGTCCTAGTAAACCTTTGCCTGGTGTCAATCAACCCAAGATAGACGAGTCTTGGAAGGTACTCTTTTGATTCTTTGCTATATCTTGGTAAATCATAGACCTACATTACTTCTTCTTTACTTCTTCATAGATCTATAGTTTTAAGTATAGCAGTAGTAAGAAAGATGCATGTAAGGCTTCTTCTCAAACTACATAAACTTAATAGTTTGGTTTGAAATTGAACTTCAAGCCTCACCTCTCTGTGATGGTGTAGCACTTGCATATCTAATTATGGCTCGAACTTAAGTTGGAGCCTCACTTGCAAGTGCTAGATTTGCATACGGAGGTGATGCTCAAACCTAAGATCGAGCATCACCATTATATACTAGTTTAGCACTGCAAGTGAGGCTCAAACTCAAGTTTGAGCATAAGCTTCAAATGATTGAAAACCCATAGATGCATAATTCCTCCTAATATTTTGTGATATCTATAGTGAGGGGGCTAACTTCTTACTTTGCAACTTTGCAGGCCTTTGTGGAGACCACGGAGCACACATTACATAAGAACTTTGTCAAAAATGATTTACACTTGCTTCTATGTGATGATGATGTATGGCAGAACTGGGTTAAGATCATGAGGCTTTATGCAAAAGGCTTGCTACCAAATACAAAGGGAGAAACCCAAACTAAAGGTCTTGATCAAAATCCCAGACTTCCAACTTTGAAGAGTGGGCAAATTCAGCAGGCACCAGGAACAGTCCAACTAGGCCCAACGTTGTTTAGGTGCATTTTAGGCCTTCAGAAGAGTTAAGTTTTGGACATTCAAACATCACTTCTTGACAAGAGAATATTGCTTAAAAAGGGAAAGCAAACCCATCAAAGAATGGATATGGAGGAGATGGCTTGGAAGCTAAAAACAGATCGAGTTCTCAAAGATGCAATAACCGCCTTCTATTTTGATCTGACAAGGGAAAAGATGACTTGGGAACAGGTGTGTGAGACATACAAGCTAGGGGAGTATGAGTATAATCAATTGAGGAGTTACAGCCAGTCCTTTGTTAGGGATGCTCTCAATCCTTCAAAAAAAAATCCTTCACTTCCAAAAAGTGTAGTAACTTTACTGAATCACCTATATAGAGCATCTATGGGTATTGTATCTCAACAAGAGTCTATTCCTTGGAAAATTAGGGGGGTGGGTTTTGATATGACAAAGATTATAGCCTTTTGTAGTGAAGAGCATGTACCATTTCAGCTGGCAATCATGGACCTACATGGTACAAAGGAGCAGCTCTCGTCAGAATTTTTCTCCAAGTTGGCACTTGCTTTGAACACACTAAACTCACAATATGAATATATTCTTGTGTGTTTTGTTGATTTCATCACCATTGGAATGCTTATCGAAGGGATTTCTAGCCAGTCAACAAAGGTGCACTATGAATTTGGTGTGATCCACACACAAAAAGATGATGCCTGGACATCTGGAACAGTTGAGATTGCAACTGTTATTCTTTTCATCAGCAAGGTTGACAAGTTTGAGGCCATTGATAAGGTTCTCACAAAAAATGTATTCATCTCAGGATCTAGTGGCCAAAATAGAGAATTCATCGACAAAGGCTTTATTGATGGTCTCATCACAGGGTTTTGTCCTGAACAGAGCTATGTTGTAGAGATATGTTGTGGTGGAGTTGTGCTAGAGGAGAGCTTGCTAAAGAAGAGACGATGTATTGCTTTATGCAAAGATGATTTGGAAGCGATGGCATTAGAATCAAAGTGCTCTGCTCTTTTAGATGGTCACCCGTCCTTGCAAGAGTGGTGTGGTGCAAGTGGCGGCACAAAAAAGCAAACACTAGATGATGCAGAAAAAGAGAACCTTCAAAATCTTCACATTGATGACCCACCAAGTACAGAGGACGAAGAGGAAGGTGATGATATTGACAACAAAAATGACACAGATGATGATAAAGAAGTTGGGGATGCTACAGACTTTGAAGATGCAGGGCAAAGGAATGAAGAGGACCAAGGGAATGATGCTCTATTCAATGAGGATGCCGAAGACAATTTTGAAGATATTGGAAGGCATGAAAATGATGATGAAGGTGGGAATGGTGATGATATATTGGATTCTGCAAAATCCATGGAAGCTACAAATGTTGGGGTTGCTATGGCCGTTGAGAAGATTGGGGATACAGATGTCAACAAGGCTTTCCATGCTCATAGCCCATCAAGCTCTCAACCAAAGAAAGGTAGAAAAGTGCATTGATAGTGCTTATTATGAATGTACAACGAATGCTGATCATTGAAAGGAGCTTATCAACAACTAATATTAGCATAGGTTTTGTTCAAAGTGTGGATTTGTTGAAATAATTATTTGTCTTTTGATTAATACATTGGCTTTTTATCCTTTATTTCATGCCAACGTCTAGTACAAATGATGATGCACACTTACTATTAAGAAATTACTCCATATCCTAGTGTAGCAGTGAGGCTCAAAATTAAGTTTGAGCCTAATACAAATGATGACGCACACTTACTATTAAGAAATTACACTTACTCCATATCCTAGTGTAGCGGTGAGGCTCAAACTTAAGTTTCAACCGTACCTCCACTTATGTCCAACCTTGGGGATGTCTTCCAACACAAGGCACAATCTCAAGTTGAGCGATCTTTACGTTGCCCTTGTAAGTGAGGCTCAAACTCAAGTTTGACTCTTATGTTATGGTTCCTAATTCATTATGGTACATCAGTCGAAGTTTAGTAATCTAAGTTTGGATACAAAGTATATGTGTAGATATAAAAATGACTAGTATTGTATTAGCCTTGGTGTATTATTTAAATCCTAAAAGTAATAGCATTTTATTTTAATCTTACAGATATATACAAAGAAGGGAAAGACGAAGATAACATTGCTCAACTAGAACATCATCATGAAAGCCCTACTAGAGAGATCAACTCTCATGATTTAAATGCTAGAAATAATGAAGACAACATGGTGGAGGTAGATCACATCGATGATTCAGCTTTGCAAACATCTTCAAGGCCTTCAAGTGATAGGACTAAAGAGACTAAGGACATTCCTAATTTGCAAGTTAATGTTGAGGTTAGTGAGAATAAAGATAAAGTTAATGAAGAGCTTCAAGAGACTTCTGCAACCAAGGAGAGACAAGAAGAGATTGTTGAACAAATGGATGAGGCTACATATGCTACAAATAAAGGGAAAATAGTTGAAATCAAGGACTCTGTGGCAGAGGGTGTTGAAGAAATTGATGAGGCTACATATGCTACGAATAAAGAGAGAATAGTTGAAATCAAGGACTCTGTGGTGGCAGAGGGTGCCAAGAAACCTAAAGGTATATCTTTTTCAATAGGATGTTATTTAAGATGATTTATTCAGCAATTTTGTGTGTTAAAAAGTATGTTTCTCAGCGAGAGTTGTTTTTGCATGTATAGCTACTTCTAACAATCACAAGTTAAGTACGCAAGAAATAGAGCAACGTGTTGAGGAGCTACGGTCCGATACACAAAAGAGTAGGCCTCTAGGAAGTTTATATTCTTTTGAGAGAGATGGAGATAGATTAGTATTTCAATCTTCACCAATCAATAGGGAAATGCAATCAAGTCTAGGAGCCATCGTCATAGATGAGTATGGGAGCATGAAACGAAAGTAAACTTGTGGATGTTTTGTTGTAATTAGATCTCATTGATAATATAGGATCACTTGTTTTAATATTGTTAAGTATGTAAACACATTAAAGTGTTATCATTCTTCTGTATTGTATGCAGAAAATATTCCTCGTGCAATCACCATAAAGAAACATGCACTTATACTTGATCTTAATGGAGTTTTACTCAACAAGGAAGAGAAGAGGCATCCACAAACAAATTGTATTCGAATTGATATTGGTCGCACCACAGTTGTTATTCGCCCCGGGTGTTTTGAATTTTTGGATGAGATTTGCCAGTACTTTCATGTTGGTATTTGGTCCACCATGCTACACAAGAATGTTTGTGCCTATGTAAACACTCTTGAACAGTATGCACATAAGAAATATCATTTCTTTATGGTGTGGGGACAAGAAGAATGTTATATCCATAATCTTCGAAAAGTGTATAGGCCAGATAAGCCTACTGTTGAGGCTATGTTTAAACCTTTACTCAAGGTTTGGAATCAGTTCCAAGATATTTGCAATAAGAAGAATACATTGCTTATTGATGAAAGCCCTTTCAAGGGATGTGTTAATCCAAAAGACAACTGTCTCTTCCTTGAAAGTTTTCAAGGAGGCCACGACTACGTACTGTGCAATGACCTTCTACCCTACCTTTTAAATCTAAATAATACAAATGACATTAGGTCTATTATTTTGCTTAATCGGCTAGGTCAATCTCCTATCACACATGGCCATAATTTATTTATCGATTTTCAAGATGTACTGGAAGAATGGCTCCAATTCACCTCCCTATTTTTGCGAGAAGAAGTGGAAAACTCATCTTCTGCATCTTCACACTTACCATTATATGGTGATAAGCTAAAGTATGTCCAATCAAGAGGGGAAAAAAGAGAAGTAGAATCTATAAGCAAGGATCTAGCAATGTTGGCATCCAAAGCTGGAGTACCATTACTATCCAAAGACCAGCTAAGCTTGTTAAAAGTGTGTTACAAAAGAAGGATTTTGAGTGATCAACACGCTATTGCTTATGCTACTCGCTTGGGATATGATCGTGGTCATCTCATAAGTGGAGTTGCAGCAAAAGCATACATATCAAGGCTACAAAAGGCTTACTTGAGCTTATGGGTAGGATAATGTCTGGTTTCATTAAACATTGAGTGACAGTATAATCAGATTCCAACCTAACCCAAACTAGTTGTTGCTGCAGGTCGAAGGAAACCATTTCTGAGGTCTAAACGTGCAGTTTGAAGTATGGGATCTGCACAAATATCAAGACTTGTTGGGTGCAGAATGTTTGGAGCCATTTTGTACCTAAAAGCCCATAAGATAGACTTAGGCTTTGGCCAAAACAATGTGCTTAGATGGGTTTAATTTTTGGATTGTACGAGCCAAATCTTTACACTATTGTATCAAGAAATCAAATGCCTTCAAACTGACTGTCATTTGATTATCTCTTTTGTCAATATTTGCAATTCGATTGCAATAAAGATGTGTTTGTTTTTTATTGAATATATTGCCTTGTCAAGGTGTAAGGCTATGAATATCATAATAATTTAATTTGGATAGACTCAATTATCTCAATAGTGAAAATCTTTTATACATCATATTCAATAAATTTGATGAAATTTAGCATTGACAATATACTCGCTCTTTTATTTTTTTGGTTGAACTAATGAGGTATTGGAGCATTTGTCTATGAAGGTTTAAGACCATCCATATCATGGATGAATTTATGTTGTTGGCACATAATATATTTATTCAAAATTTTGAATGTACATTAACCAAACATTTTGTTTTCAACAGGATATGTTGAAGCATATAGCTTTGATTTCAAGTGTACAGAAAACTTACTATTGAGGTGGCACCAATCATTGGTGACTTATGTACCTAGAGGCAAAAGAGTTCCACCACCCCCAGATACAATAAGGAAACAAAGAAGAGTATTGATACTTGAACTCAATGGTGTTTTACTTAAGACCATTGAGATGCAACATGGTGATGTATGTCCAGACTGGGCCAAACATATGCATCTTGTGGAAGAGAATACAAGTGTTTGGCATTTGATTCGAAAAGATGCATTCACTTTCCTTGATTTTTGTATGCAATGGTTTGAGGTATGGATCTGGAGTACTAATAGACTACAAAGGACTCGATGCATTCTTGAGTTGTGCTTTCCTCGGCACCATCAAAAGTTTAAGGTCGTAGCAGGGCATGCAGCATGTCAAAAGACGGATCTTCTTATTGGATATCGATTTGTATACCACAAAAACTTAGATGTAGCATGGAGAATTTTTCATGACTTGGATGGAAATAACACACTAATTTTTGATGATACCCTCTACAATGTAATGTGGAATATGCCCGGAACCTACTTGATTTTTCCAAAGATGTGGAATCAAAATATAGAGGAGCTTCAAAGTTTTTTGGAGACAACAATCAGCGCATGGTTACTTGGTTGGATTTATGCAAAGAACAAACGGGAGTATACTTGCAACACTTTAGTAAATGAAGCAGCTTATGATAGAGAAACTTTGTATGTATTGGAGAAATATGTCATGAGAAAACGCTATGTTTGAGATACAATTTGTACTCAATTATTATCTTGACGAAGGGTTTTTGTCTTCGGATAAATTGTAAACTTGAATGTAACAATCTCATTGAATGTAACAAGTGTTCTTTGGCATTATCATCCCATGTTTTTACTTCAATGTCCCTCAAATTTGAGCATATATATCATGATTTATAATCTTGATATAGTGTCTAAGATGGGTTTTTATCTGTGGATCAATCGTAAACTTAGCATATTATTACTGTCATTGAGATTTACTTTTTGTTTTGTTGTTTCTAACACCACACCCTTTAGAGATCTCTCCTTTCTAAGGTTCCTTTTTATAATGATATTTAGAATTCTTTTGGCAAATTAAATAAATTCCATGTTTTTACTTCAATGTCTCAAAGTGGAGATAGTATTTAACATTATCTTCTTCATATGAAAGGTGTTGTATAATCTCAATCTGAGTTTAGTGTCACGTATGTATCTATACAACTACAAACAAATACGCCAAATAGTTGTGTCAAGATATAATCTATTGGCACAAAGAGTGCACCAACAAATAGATGTTAGCTCAAACTACACAAAAATACCGAGTTTCCAACCAATCCTATAAGAAATGGGACTCGAATAATTCCCAAAATTCCTAAATTTGTCTTATATTGTCTTATCTATGTTATCTTTTTCCAATGTAGCATCCTAAGTTGCCTATTAGAAAGCCAACCTTTGACTTGGAAGTCCAAGAAATAATAATCGATGATGAGATAGATTTCAAGTTCATAACATGATGGACTCTTCTAAATATGAGTCCCAAATTTCTTTTCGCTATTAATTTCTTTTGACAAGGGATCCAACCTTTGAGATGGAAGCTTGATTTTTTTTTTAAATGTCTACTTTGTCTCTCTCTCTCTCTCTCTCTCTCTCTCTCTCTCTCTCTCTATCCCCGAGAGAGAAGGCTCTCACTGTCTCTCTCGTGTGCACTGTATCACGGAGAGAGCATGCTTTGTCTCTCTCTTTTTGGACAGAGTAGGCACTCTCTCTCTCTCTACCGTGCGGCATGTCCTTGACCACGCAGCAGGCTCCCTCTCTCTCTCTGTCTCTTGCGTGGGCTGAGAAGCCTTCTGGCTCCACCTATCATGGAGCGGGAACACTCTAAGGTTCAAACATAGGGGTTGAACCTTAGCATATCCATTAATTAGTGCCCCACCTATCATGGAGAGGGAACACGCTAAGGTTCAAACATTGGGGTTGAACCTTAGCATATCCATTAATTAGTGCTCGCTTGTGGGCCCTAATTAATGGATATATCACGACCCTGAATAATATATCAATAGAAAGAAATAGGAGCAATCGGAGAGTTATGCATGACTAGGAAAGAAAGAGCAAAGAGAATACAAATGTTGTAATAGTGCTTGTTGATATGGTTGATAAATCAAATCATGGATGTCCATAGCATGAGTTTTACAGGGATTCAAGGTAGAAAAGCTTTGGAGTAGTAGCCATTTAAATTTATGTTTAAATCTCCTCCTTTCCTTGTTTTCTTCATCTTTACGAATTATTTGTTCTTCCTTCTTACTACCCTTTTTGTCTGTTCTTTCTTTAATTCTTGCTTCTCATTCTTTTCTTTTTCTCGATCTTGATCAGGACTCTTCTCCTTTCCTTTTTTTTTCTTCATCTTTGCAAATGTCTTCCTCACACTTCTCGCTTGTTTTCTTACTTGGCTTGATTCTTTCTGATTCCTTGTTTTGATCATTGGTTTGGTGTCCACACTTCTGTTCTCAATTTCTCAGTTTTTCTTTGACTACCTTGTTGTCTTGAAGACTCTTAAGCTTTCTTTGGCTACCTCACACTTGCTTGTTATCTCATTGGCCTCTTGAGCTTTGCTTTTGTTCTTCCTTATGAATCTCATCTTCCCTAGGAATTTCAGCTTTTGATTTTATTTTTTCTAAGAGTTTTCCAACTTTCAAGCATTATTCCTTGAGTATAGGTGATTTGTTCATAGTGTTCTTATTTTTCTTAGCATTTTCATTATCTTTTCATTTATTGGTGCACAATCCATTGTCACCCAATTTTTGTAGTGGATCTCCTGGTTATCCTTGTCTTTTTATTGGATTCTTTTTGAGATTTTGCCAACTTTTGAGCTTTATTACCTCGAGTATAGGTGATTTTTTCATTGCCACCTTGGCCTCACAGTGTGCTTTGTTTCTTGGCATATTCAATGTCTTTTCATTTCTTGGTACACAGTCCATCATCACTCGATGTTGCAATGGATGTTTCGTTTAGGCATCTCCATGTCCTCTTTTATCTTTTGTAGTTGTTTTGTGATGTTTTACGCCTCTTTCTTTCTTTGTAGACCATCTTGGCAATCCATTTTTCTTGATTGGTCCTGTTTGTTTTTACATTGCAGGATTGACATTTGCTTTTATAATGCATGATTGATACTATTAAGGTTATTTTGGGCTCTTACACATTTGGCTAAATAGCTTCTCTAATTGATGGGTAATGCTTGAACTCCCAACATACTCCCTCATCCCTCTGATAAATGGACCTATTTTGATACATAGATTTTTACCATTTAATAATCAGTGATCTTTTTACACAAATAGGGTTTGAATGTGCCCTAAAGGGTTTTTAATGTTTTAGAATGTCCAATCTTCTTGAGCAAGGTTTTCTCGAGGAAAATTCTCCTTCTTCTTCATTGCATGTAAAGTCTTCTTTTTGAAGAAGAAATCCTTCTCTAAGTGATTGCTTGTGCCACAATAGTTGCACTTAACCTTGCCCTTTATAAAAAAAATGAGCACAAACAGAGTAGACACATGTGGATAGGTGGCCTTGACCCCCAGCCAACCCCCCCCAATCCCTCCTCGGACCCATGCACAATACCATAAAAGTGGAACATTAACGGGGGACAAGGGCTTTGATTAGCCCTTTACACTAAGGGTATTTTTACCCTTTAGTAGGGTAAGTTGCTCTCAGCACACTAAGTGATGGGCTCTCTCGCTGGACAATATGTCTGGAATCCTCACTACTCACTACAAATACAGACGATAAATAGAATGAAACACAACACAAAGAAGACAAGACTGCAACAAAGAGGAACAAGACACTTGCACTATTATGAGAACACTGATACAAGTTGTCATTGTACCACACACACTTAGTAGTGGTCATAGTGAAGAGAGAGACGATGTGTAGCTCAGTCTAGTACAAGTGATTGTAGAACAGACTACAAGGTGTGAGAAGAGGTGTGCAGGAATGTCTGAGAGACAGAAAGCCAGAGACGAGGCCATGCACATAGGGTCCTGTGATCATATAGGCCTGCCGTGGAGCAGGTGACATCTACTATCTCTGCAGATGCCCTTGGCATGACGTAACTAGAGTGTCAGTGTGGCATCACACGGCATATACTATATCTAGAAGATGCTGTTAATGAGTGGCAATGCAGCACAGTGTGGTGGCGACACCTTCAATGATGATGCTGCACTATGGCTTTGGTTGAATCTATTGAGTTGTCCCACTATGGGCACCCTTTGTGGCTATAGGTTGCCCACCACTAGAGTTCTCACAGTCCTTGATGAGGAAAGAAAAAAAAAAACCACAAGGAATTCGAGCATGCTGATGTAAAAAGATGATTTTTTTTGTGGGGTAGGATTCCGCAATATTGACCCCACATCAAGAATTATGTCCCCTTTGCGCCGAACTTCGGAGGCTATCAGAATCACGGGCATAGGTCAGAAAGAATTCTATGAGATAGCTACTTTAGTAAACCAGTCCGAAAGACTAAACCTGGCCAAAAAAGTAAGCTCGGCCAAGAAAGTAAACCTGGCCATTTGTTGCCTTCCTAACACAGTCATGCCTGTAGCTAATGCACTGTCCCCCCCCCCCCAGCGTGGTGCTTATTTGTTGTTCATGCTGATAAGTTTTTCAGGCTTGAAGATGCAATCGAAATGCATTCTGCATGTGTGTGGATAGTATGAATGAATGGAGAGTTTGTCATTCGACCATGGAAAGGGGTTACCGGAGGAATTTGGAAAGGCATGGAATCAGAGGAATCGGAGGAGGTAAAGAGAGGATGCAAAATGTTCATATACAAATAAGATTAGGTGGGGATAAGGATTCATATTTTTTTAAGGATTCCGGTAGAAGTGATTGTACAAGGAATTTTGTAGTAGAGATTCTATCCCCGTGTGCCTTCCAGAATTTGACAATTCACAAATCAGTGTGATGAGGAGTCAGGTGGAAGCAATTAGGGGAAAGGAATCATGCAAGAGTAACTAGAGGGGAGGAATGAATTGAGAGGAAGTAGAGCCAAGGGAGGAGAAGGAAGGAGTCAGCAAGAGGAATCACGAGAGAGGAGTAAGGGGAGTAGGGAGCAATCAGAGAAGAGGAGTCAATTGGGAGGAAGTAGAGAAAGCAAGGTTAGAGGAGGAAGATGCAAGAGAGTCAAAAGGTTTAAAGGGGCCAAAGGAGAGGAGTCAGGAGGTTCAGAGGAGTCAAGAAGAAGGATAGAGATTGAGAGGAGTCAGGAGGTTCAAAGGAGTGAAGAAGGAGGAGGTTTAGAGGAGTTAGAGGGGAGGATTCAGGAGGTTCAGAGGCACCAAGAAGAAGGATAGAGATTACATTTTGGTAGGGAGGGAGGAGAGAGATATACCATAGAATCTAAAAGAGATGTACCATAGAGCACATTTAGAGGCAGGGAGTGAGTAGGTGAGGATGAAGCCATGGCAAAAGTGGATTATCCCACATGGTGTTGAGAAGTGTGGTGCCATAGAGCACATGTAGAGGGCAGAGAGTGAGTAGGTGAGAATGAAGCCATATGGCAAAAGTGTATTATCCCACATGGATGGACCAAGAAAAGATGTACTCTACCCATATAAAAGGGGTAATTTTCAAGCAATGGAAGTATGAAGCACTTGCACACATCTCAAGCCTCTTTAATGAGTACAAGTCTTAAGCTTGTGACCTAATTGTGCCTGAGTCTAATGCATACACTCATCATTATAAGTGCACTTAGGCACCATCTTAAGTAAATCATGTGTCATTAGTGTGTGCTTAGTGTGTCATTACAGTAATTAGCTTCTTGTAGGAGGTACCATAAATCTTAACAAAGCTTACCAACCTATGAGCCAAGTTACATAGGCCTCTGAGCCATGCTAGTGTTAAGACTCTGAACCTATTGATGCCAAGCTCACCAACCTTTGAGCCAATCTTACCAGCCTCTTAGCCAAGTTACATGAGCCTCTGAGCCTATAGCTAGAACATGCCAAGTTTAGACCAACATTGGAGCATGTGTTTTCTTGCCTAGTGAAATTTCCTTATCACACTTCCACCTTTGCTTCGAAGGGGGGTTTTTTGGTATTTCAAAGTCTCATGTGTGAGTTTCCATCTTGTGTTTATACATGTCCTACCATATATGTGTGTACCCATGTTTGTATGTCCATCTTGTCTAGTGTGTATCCACTTATGTGTATGTGTGTGTTAAAACCACCTCTTAGAGGGGTCATAATAATATCTAGATATTTGTGCGGGTGATGACATAAGCAATGATGTCAAGTCAAAGAGAATCTTTATACTAGGTACATGTACATTGAAAAATCGACTAAGATAATCATCTATCACTACATCAATTAGTCATGTACTCTTTCTCTCTCTCTATCCTTGGATTTCTCTCTCTTCTCTCTCTCTCTCACTGACTGCTTCAACACAGTTAACCATGGTTCCATCTTTGAGCCTTCACAGCTATGCTAACCCTAACCCTAATTATTCCTACACTTATTAGCTACTATTAGAGCCACCTCCTTCAATCTTTTAGAGAAAAAATAGTAACCCTCTTTCCTTTCTCAAATAAAGAGCTTCAATGGAAGCTTGAAAAACACTAAAGACTTGATGATGACTTTGATACCAATGTTAGTTCACATGTCTTTTGCCTTTGAGCTGTGGAAGGCTTTAGCTTTCCATGAGTTCACCCATACACCACAGGTTTCATTCCTCCATTAATCATTGATGGCATTCATCTTAAAGTGCATCATAAGCATTATGTGAAGCATTGCATTGTAAAATGACACTTATAACTTCTCTTAATCAATCTCTGAATGTGCTTGTTGTACTAAAACTGAATCTACTTTGCAAATCATATCAAAAACTCAGTTTTCGCCGTGAAGGATTCCCCCATCATAGCAGTGAAGAAGGAGCCGCCGTCGCCGCTCTACCACCTCTCCGCCCCGCCGTGCCGCTACACAGTGCTTGATCGCTCTCTCACTCTCTCTCTCTGTCTCTCTCTTTCTCTCACGCAGGAGAAGGAAACCAAGGAGATAAGGCAAGAGCACTCTTGTATTCAACACATGAGAATGAGGGTTTTAGGGTTACATTTGACTCTTATAGGTGACTTGGCCGTTCACACATGGGCGCCCATACATGGCCAGCCGATCCTAACCCTTATCCTATTGATATTCAAGGTGCGCCTCTCATCGGTGATCACCCAATCCCTTTATCGTTTGCATATGGTGCCGACAAGCTCGGCCCATGACTCAGAATAGTTAAACTAATTACATGACGTAAAACATAGTACGTCTCAATGTCCGTCATAGGTTAACATGCCCCCCTTCCTGATGTAGATTCCGTCCTCGGAAGCTATGGTATGGTAAGCTCGATAGGGTTGTTGTGGTAGACCGTCTGCAAAACAGGGAAGTAGAGTGAAAGTATGCTGGAATTCAAAAGATATAAAGAGTATAAATTCAAGCATGTTAGACCACAATGGATGTTGCTATGAGACTTAGTTTAAGGGGTCACATGAATGAGCTAGTGTAGCAAATTAACAGGAGTTTAAAATTATTGAAAGTAAATCAAGAGTTAGCAAGGTGTCAAAGATTAATCAAGGTTTCTAACTGGCCTTAGTCAAGGAAAATAACCAAGCGTAATAAATAAACAGATGACCACACTGTGTCTACTCTAAGAACAAGTTAATACCACGAGTCTAGGGACACAAGAAACATTAGAGTTACAGGAGCCTTTTGCCTTTATTTTTTTAATGCACGTGACAATTTTTACACACAATGGCGACCTTCCTAAGGCAAAACTAACATCGATCCTAGTACCATGTTTAACACAAGGCATTATCCAGGAATCTATTAGTTCACCTGAGGCAAGGCTACCCCCTACCAACCAAGGCATCGGTCTGAAGTAGAATACTCCTCGCCTACCAAGTATCAATAAGGCGATAGGCCAACATTAAAGCACATCATAGACTTGTATTGCCATTTATTGTAGGCTGTTTTTTTTTAAATTTATTTCTTTTGATCTTCGCTCCTGAACTATAATTTGTCTTGCATCCTTTCGACAAAGGGGTAAAAGCTATGTCCTAGAGGTCAACACACACATGGCCAGGTATCAAACATTAAGATGGTTTGACCCTAGACCTAAGACAATTGTATTCCAAGGTTAACTAAAGACTGCATGCATTCTCAAGAATATATCCAATAAGGTTAAACTCATTAATGATTCACACTAGCACGTCACGCAACTTCAAAAACTAAGTAGTACTTTGACAATTTCCATGTGGTCATGCATTATAGTTCATGCAATTAATTGAACAGTAAAAACGAAAGAGAGTGGGTATGGAAGAATTACACCTGTATTTTGGAGATCTCCTTGTTTCGATGAGAAAAATGCCTGCAATTTGATGAGATATTTATGTATGAGCGTTGCGGCTATCTCAGGACTTGAAAGCGAACCCACCTCAAACTTTTCCACCTGTACAACCAACTAACAACTACTACACCTCGAGAGGCACATCAGTGTGAAAAATTAAAAGACTCATTTAAGGAATCCAAACTAGAAAAAACTTGAAAACACTAACCTACCTACCAGTCACCACACTACTACTGAGGATACGGTAAGCGGATGTTGTAGAGTCCTGGATCTAGCCCTAAAGCTACCCCTTTATCTGCATCATCCAAATAAATAAAGTCAACCTCAATAGTGCCATGAGTTTCATCCATCCATTCATCATTGTCAGATATTTCCTTTTCATTTTCCCATCCACATAAACTCATCAAGAATGTAACCATGCGAGGATAGTCATCTTGTGGAAAAGGAAAGCATTGGGCTATCGGGGATATGTCCTCTACGGAGTAGGGGTCAATCATGGTCAATAGGCAAATTAGCCATTCTAATTCCTCAACATTTTCCTCTCTGGCTAGTACATCTATATGATCCCACTCAGTTTCAATTACAGGATAGCACATGTGAAATATCTGAGAAAGGTACAGATGATACCTCTCACCAAAGGTAGGAGTGGATGAAGTGTATGATGATCGTGCATCTGCCATATCTGCAAACACAGATATAGCATCAGTAGGTTTATGACAGGTCAATCTAGTTCTTGATTGTATATACGGATATTTCTATTCTTAACGTGCTCTTGCTCTTTTTACTATTTTTTGCTTTTCTTTTCTTTTCTCTTCTGTGTATGAAGCTATATATATACATCCCCTTGAATTTGGCAATTACATGGTCAGAGGAGAAGGTTAGGAAGCAAGCAATAGAATGTCGAGCGTGAGTACATGCTCCCCCTTTCCATGGGTAGATCATATTTTCTGCAATGATGTTGCAGCCTCTTGGAACCAATTTGTCCAGTGGGTCATAGGTTGTGATGTGGGCAGATAGCTTTTTATGACCCTTGTGGCCACATCCAATTGCAGAGATGTTAGTGTACGCTCCCATTGATGAATGGAGGAAATGGTTTCCGACGATACTTTTACAAAGGGAGACATAGACTCATTGGGGTGGTCTCTTGTTGGGTGTTGACAAGAGTAGGTGTAGAGCATGTAGAAACTTCTATATCAACGTGTGCCTGGCATGAGGAGCTAGAAGCTTCATGTGGCTCCCCCCTTCCTGAGCTAGGTGGTAATGATCATTATCGTTTGGGAATCCAAACTAACTCTGGAAGAAGTGGTGCGGAGCACTCTGTTACCTTTCCCTTACCACGGTCTTGAATTATCGTTGGGGTGGCAACAATTGGTTTGCAAGGTTTTACAGGTGATGTAGAGGGATTCATCTTATGTTTAGGGACCCAAATCTGGTCATTCCCCTCGTAGTACCCTTGGGCTACTAATAATTTTTTTGGGATCCATCGTGATGTTACATTGCCCTTTCTCGGGTGGGTAGCTGCTTTCCTTCTAAGAGGCTTCTTGTCCGAACGAGATTGAGCAAGGGAAGTAGCTGTTAACGAAGCTTTTGGGACCCATTTGTATATACTCTTTGGCATAGTAAGCGGAACCTTAGAGACCACCTTGCCTATTTCCACTCTTGGCGTTGAAGTGTTAGAGGGGTGGCAAACAATCAAGGATGGTTTTGCCACTGGACTTTGTGATTTTTCATTATCTAATATTTGAGTGGATGACTTAGGTGCGGGATTTTGAGCGATCAGACCTAGTGTTGGTTCTTGCGTTGTGACTTGTCTGGTTGCCCAATCGATATTGCACTTGGTGGCCATCATCCATTTGCGCCCTAAGTTTACAGTCCCTTCCATGGTACCAGCAGGCATAACCAAAAAGCTTTGAATTATGGTCCCCTTGTCATAAGGCCACCGGAGTGTGCAGAATTCCTGAGACAGGGGTTTTCTTCTTGTTGATACCTTTAATTTGGATAGCACTCTTGGATAAAGGTGGTTTTCCAAGTTGACACCACACGCCATATGATAGCAAATTGTGCTGAGCTCATGTATCCAATAATGCATTATACAGCACCTCCCCGTAAGGACTCTGTAACTCAATTGGGTATCTTAGAGGTGGGTCAGATTCCAGTGAATCCTCCTCTGCCTCCTCGAAAAATACTTGCATAATTCCCAAGTTGGCTTCTCGTTGGCGCCTAGCACGTTGTTGACGTTCTTTGGCTTCAACTCTCGCTTGTATTTTCTTAAGCTCAGCTTGTTCTTTAGCTACCTTTTTTTTATGGATTGCATATAACTCCTCTTGGCTTAGGGGGTCATAGTATCTTTTGAATTTACTCCCATTAAGGAATCCAATGGTTTCAACTCCGTCAAGAGTCTCCACTCTGATGGTACCTTGTGGGGTAATCTTTCCTCTGGGGTTTCTTGTATCGTTGGCATTCATTGCAACCCTTCACAAAGAGTGATGCATCTTGGAACATAGTGGGCCACCAATATCCCGATTGTAAGATCTTTCGCACAGTTAAGTCTCCTGAGAAGTGACCACCGGCTACACCCATATGTGCCTCTTGCAAAATGTATAGATACTCATCCTCTCAGGCACAATGCCTAAGAATGTCATCCTTTCCTCTTTTATAAAGAGTCCCAGCTATCAGGCAATAGGGTTCGCATTCTTTGATCAGCTTTCGAGCTAGATCTTTACGAAGCTCCTTGGGTGGAAAGCCATTAACCAAAAAGGTAACAATCTTCTCACTCCATTCAGGCATTGTCTCCACCATGAACAAGGAAGTGTCAGGTAAGTCATCATCAACCCTTGCAGGAGCCTCACCATTAGGTATGCGAGACAAATGATCAGCCATAACATGTTTTTTGCCAGGTCTCACAACAACAGTGAAATCAAACTCAAGAAGAATCAATAGCCATCGTGTGATTCTTTCTGTGGAGCATGGTTTGTTTACCAGATACAACAATGCTTGATGATCCACATAGAAAACAAACTTGGTGGCAAGGAGGTAATAATGAAATTTCCTTACTGCATATATCATTGCCAACCCTTCTCGCTCCGTAGTGGTGTAGTTCATCTCAGCATCGTTCAACTGGCGAGACTGGCAAAGCTAATGGGGTAGTCTAGCTTGTGTTCTCCAGGTTGAGTTAACACACACCCAATAGCAAAGTTTGATGCATCAATATGCACATGGAAGAGTAAGTCCCAGTTAGGCATTCTCAAGATTGGAGCACTTGCCAAGGCCTTCTTTAATAGCTCATAGGCACGGTCACATTCTTCGGTCCAAATAAACTCGATGAGAAGCTTATACAATGGTCGAGCTATCTTGGCGAAGAATAGAATAAATCTTCGATAATAACCGTGGCCCATAAAGCGTTGGACTCCCTTATAGTTGGTGGGTGGGGGCAATTCCAGAATGACCTTGATTTTACTCTCGTCAGTGGAAATCCCATTTTTGGACACTATATGCCCTAAGATAACTCCATGTTTAACCCATAATTGGCATAGGATTCAATGAGATGCGATATAATCTACACCTTTCAAATATTTTTCGTAAACACATCAAGTGCTCCTCCCAAGAGGAATGAACACAAAGATCATCTAAGAAAGCTTCATAGAAGTCCCTTAGATATTCCTTAAAGGCCGTGTTTATCAATCGTTGGAATGTTGCAGGTGCATTGGTCAAGCCAAAAGCCATGACGCGAAAGGCAAACACTCCAAACTCCGTGATAAATGCTGTTTTAGCTTGGTCCTCGACTGCAATTGTGATTTGATTGTAACCCGAGTACCCATCTAAAAAGCTATATGCCTCCTTGCCTGCCACTCTTTCAAGCACATGTTTAGAATATGGAAAGGGGTAATGATCCCTTCTGGTGGCTGCATTAACCTTTTTGAGATCAACACACACTCTGAGTTTCCCATTCTTCTTTGGTACGATGACTATCGGAGAAACCCATTCTGAATGCTCAATAGGGTATATGAATCCACATTTTACAAGCTTTTCAATTTCCTCTTGTACAATCTTTGCGTACTTAGGATTCATTGGGTAGGGACATTGCTGGACTGGTTTAGCAGTGCTAATCATTGGAATCGTGTGTTGCACCACCGAGGGTGGAACACCCTTCATATCATGATATGTCCAAGCAAATATGTCCTTGAATTCTTTAAGAAAGTGTAGCTTCCTCTGACTAGGTGAGGTCTTGAGCAATAAAAACTGGTTTAGACTCCTCACCCAGATCTGCTAAGTCTATCTCCTTAACTACCGCAGGGCCATCGTAGACACCGCTACTCCCATTGTGTTCGTTGGGCTTTTGTGTAGACCACTTGTGGTGAATGATTTGAAATGCTCGGGTGCAGGGTGTAAGTCTACTGGTTCTTGTTGTTCCAAGCTTTTTTCTTTCAATTCCGCCTCCTTTTGTTGCTGAGCTAACTCTTGGTTTTGCCGCCTTCTTGCAGTACGACTCAGGCTTCTCTTCAATTTCTAATTGGGCGACGTCATGAGGTTGCGGAATACACCACATGACACTTTGGAGGTATTGTCCCCAATTATCTGCTAACTTCCGATGAGCGTCAATAGCTCCTACATAACTAAGCCATTCTGCGGTGGATCTCTCCTTGTTTATTGCAGTGCGTACATTAGCTCGATAGCGTTGGCGCTTATGTCTCATTTTCTTCTTACCAAGTTTTTGATTTTTGTTTCTGTCAGATTCGAACTCACTTGGTCGATTTTCACTTGTGTCCCCCTCACTTTCGGATGAACTGCAGGAGGTCACCGTCCTAGGCCTTGAGCACATTGCTTCCACATTTGGGTGAATATTTGATTCATCCCCCCCATCAGGCTCAGGGTCCAGTTTCTTCTTGAGATTCATACTCAGAGTTGCATTGGTCAGAGTCTTTGCTGCTTTCAGTGTCAGTGGAGTTTGCCACTTTCTTGCCATCAGGAGTCAAGTGCATAACACCTATCATGTTTATTGGCACTAACGGTGGCATATCTTGCCCCTCAGGTGTTACCCAACTTGTGCCTCTATTTCCCCATGTGTCTATGGTTGCCGCTAGGTGTACCCAATCCACGTTATCCGACTCAGTCATACCTGGTAGGACATCCATATAAGAAGAATCTTTCCCATCATCAGTCTCTTTTTTACATGTATAGCAATACCTTAATGGGGCGGAGTGAATAGTGGTATCCGATCGATTATCAATGATAACCTTGCTTCCTAAGGGATGTGCACGACCATTCTCAAGATCAACTTGAATGACAGAGTCTTGGAATTGTAGGTAGACATGGTTTTTCGACCAATCATGCACCATTTGTGCTTCCCTCATGAAAGGACGTCCTAAGATCATTTGATATGACATAGGATGCTTGAAGAAATCCATTACAATGAAGTTATGTTTTACCTTGTATCCCAGGACCTTGATCTTAAGGTCCCTTAACATTCCAATAGGTTTAGCTATGGTTCCGTTTGCCATCTTAACCACTATGTTTGTGACTTCGAGGTGAGGTCTTCCCATAGATTCCCAACAGCTTTTAGTCACAATGCTCATGCCAGCACCACCATCAAGGATTCCTTTAGAGTTAATCCCTTGGTAGTAATGGGGAGGGTGGCATTAAATTCGTCACCTTCAAAGTACTGTCCCAACTTGTTCACAGGTATTTCAACGACCGAATTTTCATCTAGGTTGGGTTGTAGATCCCAATGTTCCTCCTCATCTTGAAGCGTGTCGGGTCTATCCATATTTGCAAATTGTGGTAACCCCGCCTTTAGTTCTCCATTGAGAAATGCCCGAAGAGCTAAGAATAGCTCAGGATCTCCATATAATTTGGATATGATCGTGGTTCTGATTTCAGAGGACATGAAATCCATTAGCTTAGACACATTCAACGGTACTTTTCGAGACATCGCCCCTTGACTAGGGACTGGTGAAGATGGAATCACTTCCTCTTCGATGGGGTCAGGCATTCCCTCACTAAACATTCTTTCAAGCAAAAAGGGTGTTTGCCCACTTCTTGATGTCCTATCCTCACTTTCTTCCCGAATGATACTAGGTATAGCTAATGGTTTATGGTTCCTGTGAGGCTGAACTTGCATAGGAAACACTGTGTCTGGAATTTTGATTTTTCTCAGGTTTGGCTCCAGTTCTCTTTGTGTTTCTTCCACCAAACCCCTTAAGTGTTGCACTTGTTCAATCTCCTCAACTGGGTTTGGGTAAGTTCCAATTTTTTTCTTGAGGGTTTTTGGCCCACGTGGCTTGTCTTGGGGAGTCTCAGTCAGTTTGGGTGGTCGAGAGGGCATTAACTGACTTGGTTGTGGGGCCGAGGAAGTTTCCTTCTATTTTCCCTTATTTATGTACTCGCTTGATTCTCCTTCGTTGAGCTCCCGAGTGGGATCCTCCCTTAAGGTAGTGGCTTTGGTCCCCATGGTTTCTATTGAATCGGAATCATCTTTGGGATCATTCATATACACGGGGTCGTCTCCTGTCCCTATGTTAGTCTTTGAACTAGGCTTGGAGCTCGTGGCATTAAGCGATCTCTTCCACCGCGTTTTCTTTTTCTTTGCTCGAGAAATTGATGCAGTATCCCTCTCCTCGAGAATGTAGTTTTGATTTTGAAGCATTGACCATGTAACTACATTCGCGGGTACAACAACGGGTGTGGTTCCTTGTGCCTGGTTGGTGACCTCAACCAAATTCAATGACGTAATCTTGGGTGGTTCCTTGTGCCTGGTTGGTGACCTCAACTAAATTCAATGACGTAATCTTGGGTGCATTAGGATTATGTGGACATTGAGCAATCAAATGATCTATGCCACAACGATTACATGTAAGTACCGGCATTCCCGATGTGCTCCCTTGATTTGGTTGCATTTGAGTAGTGATCTTCTGTAGCCTATTAGGGCACTCCGCTACACGATGCGGTCCACCACACTCGTAGCATTGAAGAGGTGGTTTCCTCGCCAAGGTATTAAGGTTTTGTCCTCTTGGGGCGAGAGCAGCCGCTTGATATACTCTGGCTTGACTTGCCCAAAATGATCCTCCATGTAGTACTGGGGAATCATTTCAAACATATCAATCCCATAGGAAACAGTGGGGTCTATCTCCTCTTCATAATCCCCACACGCACTATGTGACTCACAACCCATCTGGTTTATAGGGGTAATCCTTGGAAATGGAGGTTGTGGTCCTAGCACTGGCAGTGGTAATGGCACAGACTGGACTACATTCGGATTCCTTGGAACTATGTGCTGTGACGATTGCTCGACAGGTGTGCAGGCATTAGCGCGGGTACTTGAGGTGTGTTTGACCAGGCTAGTGGTGCCTGATTTGCCAACATTCGCTTAAGTACTAGGCAATCTTTAGATTGATGGCCATACTTACCACATGCATTGCGATTCCCATTGAATTTGACTCTGAATGTGGGACATTCACTCGTGCTATGTGGTCTTAAGCAAACCGAACACCATTGTTGCTCTCTTCTTGGGTACATATGGCTATTTTGAGGAGCTCGATTACCCCTAAAGTATTCTTGGAGAGCCTTAGTAAGGTCGGTCATAGACGTTTCAGATATCTTGGGCTCCTTGGCAATAGGTTTTACCGTCATTGGCTCGTGCCCAGATACTTGCGAACTAATGGATTTTGTCTCGGAAGACACCTTTTTACCTGCAATCATCAAGTTGTCTTCTAACTGGATTGCATTGGCAGTGAGACTGCTTCCCACGTTGTAAGACCTCTAATGACTAGGCTATTGTATATGTCCTCGTGGCGCAATCCTCGGATGAATCTATCGAGCAGTTGGTTATTATTGAAGCGCTCATCGGGAGTGCAGCAAGAATTTAGATGCTTCAATCGACTTATAAAATCTCACACTGACTCCCCTTCCTCGCGTTCAGCTTTTTGGAGTTGAGATGCTACTCGCGAACTAATGGATTTTGTCTCGGAAGACACCTTTTTACCTGCAATCATCAAGTTGTCTTCTAACTGGATTGCATTGGCAGTGACTGCTTCCCACGTTGTAAGACCTCTAATGACTAGGCCATTGTATATGTCCTCGTGGCGCAATCCTCGGATGAATCTATCGAGCAGTTGGTTATTATTGAAGCGCTCATCGGGAGTGCAGCGAGAATTTAGATGCTTCAATCGACTTATAAAGTCTCTCACTGACTCCCCTTCCTCGCGTTCAGCTTTTTGGAGTTGAGATGCTACTCCCCAAAGCACACCCTCACGTATGTATTCTTTCAAGAACAATCTCTTGAGAGTGGGGTAGTGAGTGCGCTCTTCAACCCTTAAGGTTCGATACCAATCTCCGGCCTTCCCACTCAAGGTTAAGCCCAAGGCTTTACACTTATGCAGCTCATTGTGCTCTTCCAAGGAATCACACATGTGTTCTGAAGACTTCAATGTGCTTCCTAACATCCTCGTTACCACTGAAGTTTTGAGTGAGCTTAGCCACTTGTACTGCCTTGCTTCTAGGTTCTCTCTCAGGCATGCCCCGCATGTTTTCCACAATAGATCGTCCGATCGTCTGAGCAAACGCTGCGAGATCACCTAGGTGAGCAGGCATAGCTGGTGGAGGCACTTCTGGGATAGCCTGGCTGATAGGAGTTGGCGTTGGTCTGGGTATGTTGGCAAATGACGTCGGATATGATATGTGACTAGGCCTAGCTCCTCTTGGATAAGGGTTGTGATAAGGCGGTCGTGGAGCATACGCCATTGGCATACTAAGAGGCGTAGGAGCTACATGAGCATGAGTAGCGATAGGCACATATGGTTGATAGGCACCGGCACGCACTGTTGTATGTACTATTCCACTAGGTAGCGGTGTCGTACTAACTACAGCGGTAATAGGTACACTTTTCGTTACGCTCATCATTGGGGTAGGCATTGTGGATTCCTTAATGGAAAGTTGAGCCAAGGTTGGAAAGCTAAAGTTACTGCTTGTGGGCTCAACCTGCATTGAGACTCCAGGCGAAACAACATATGAAGGGTCTATGGGACTCACCGAGGGAGTCTCCAATTGTGATAGGGTTGGTTGTTTGGCCTTGCCTGTATCCAAAAATCTCATAGGACCAGTGGAACCTAAGTTCACTCCCCTATTTTGCCTCTCAATTTAGATAATTCTATGAATAACCTCACATATCATTTGTTGTTGCTCCTCTAGATTAGTGGCGCTGTAGATCGTAGGACTTCTAACCAACCTACATGGTATGTGTAGCCCGTGTATAGGTCAGTTAGAGTCTCTGTGTGTAGATCATATTCCCAATTTTCATTGAGAAATATCCCATCCAGACTTGGTGTGCCAAACGGTTCTCTTGAAGTGGATGCAATGTCACTTCTTATGGATTGGCTTCTAGGGACCTCTACTTTAGGAGGCGCGTCGGAAGGTGGTAGCTTAGTAGGACCCTCATTAAACGAAGTGGGTAGAATATCCACATGGACACTCTTTGGGAGGGTAGGGTCTACATGAGATGTGAATGGCGAATCCACTACCCCTCCTTCTTCATTTACTTCGCTTGTCGCATGCTCAGAGCATGTAGCTCTACTAAAGGTCTCTATTAGATGACTAAACATGCTAGATCCGAGTTGTGGGGCCTAAACTGGCATGTTTTGGCTTCTCCTCAGGATTCTTGGTAGGTTGCCCTTCCATGGCTTTTGAGTCAGAGGACGAGTCACTAGCCCGCTATTCATGGATCTTGGGTTGCACTTCCTTGAGTTCCAGCAGAAGGCCAAGATGCTAACGTGGAGGGATGGTGTGAGCCTGCGTAAACTGAAACGCTTTCTAGTGGCTCAGACTCTAGCACCCAACCAGAGCGTAGATACATGCGATGTGGGTACCCTACGGGCGTTGGTAACTACCCTTGAAGTCCACACAAGTGGTTTCTTAGGTGTTTCACACCCCGTTTTTACTTGTTTTTGTATTGTTTTTAACTCATTTTTTACCCCCTTACTTATGGTCGAACCTGGACTAGGGCGTGTGATAGCTCGAAATGAGCGTATCGTTTAAAGGGTCCTAGCGTGCTTTACAGCACCGTGTTCGCCTATCCAGAGCTCCTGTGGTCCTCAAAACAGTCTGTCTCCTTGTGGGGGAAAGGGTGAAGGCCTATTTGCTTGTGGAGGAAAGGGTGAAGGCTTTATCCCACATGCTCAGGGGTACATATAGGGCACAACTTCCCATAAGCTCTCACTTGAAAGAAAGCTATGGAGGCTCACTCTCCTATATATATATATCAAAAGACCGAGGCCGGGGCCGGGGTCGGGGTCAATTGGGGGTTTTTCTTTTCAAAATTTTTTTCTCCAAATAAAAAATCTTTCCTCTTCACACGTTTGGTTTTTTTCTTTTAAAAAAAATATTTTTTTTAATTTTTATTTTTTTAGATTAAATTTTTCTTTTTTTAATTTTTGTTTGGGATAAGTTTTCTAGGGTTTCTTTCTAGGGTTCAGACTTTGCCGCGGCGCAGGCCTGGGAATTCAGAAATCCCCCCTCGAATGCAGAAAACCAGAGAACAGAATGCACGCAGAGCGGAAAAATAACAAAAGAAACAGAATTACAGAAGACAAATTGCAGAAACTGATTTCAAAACACGGAAACAACTCAACAACAAACACACAGTCGCCTTTCCTACAGTGTAAATTTCACTTCACACAGCAGCCCGAGCTGCAAACTGGAGCTTGTTGCAGGGCATCTCCCCGGCAGCGGCGCCAAAACACCGTATGCTTTTGCCGCACAGGTCGTAGCTGGGGACTTGCCAAACACCGTATGCAAGCCACGAATGGCTGCAAGCATACAACCAAGAAAGCAAGCTCAAACAGAATGCAAAGGTGTGTCACTCACCGCTCTAACCGCCGCCGTGGAAGGATTCCCCCATCGCAGCAATGAAGAAGGAGCCGCCGTCTCGCCGCTCTACCGCCTCTCCGCCGCCGCTGTGCCGCTACACAGTGCTCGATCGCTCTCACTCTCTCTCTCTCTCTCTCTCTCACACACACACACACACAGGAGAAGGAAACCAAGGAGATAAGGCAAGAGCACTCTTGTATTCAACACATGAGAATTAGGGTTTTAGGGTTACACTTGACTCTTATAGGTGACTTGGCTGTTCACACATGGGCGCCCATACATGGCCGGTCGATCCTAACCCTTATCCTATTGATATTCAAGGTGCGCCTCTCATCGACGATCACCCAATCCCTTTATCCTTTGCATATGGTGCCGACAAGCCCAGCCCATGACTCAGAATAGTTAAACTAATTACATGACGTAAAACATAGTACGTCTCAATGTCCGTCACATAGGTTAACACTAGTAGATTCATATGTGGACTCTACAACGCGCTTTGGTTTTCATTTTGAGATCTTTGATTCTTCTTTTTTCGAGTAGTCAATAGAGAAGTTGAGGTCGAAGATCTTCCATTGACAATGGTGTACAAGGGTGTGAGCAACTAGCTTCAAATCCATTTAATGGCGAAGAGCCCTCCTTGTGTGACAATGGTGTACAAGGGTGTGAGCAACTAGCTTCAAATCCATTTAATGGCGAAGAGCCCTCCTTGTGATCTCCTTGAGAGCTAGAAACTTCATTGGAGGTTGCATAAAGACCAAAGTTTTGCAGTTAGGATCTTCTACCATATATTCAATCTCTTTTGCAGTCACTTTTACCTTTTGTACTTGTCAACCAATTGTAACAAAGGGTGATTGGCCCTTTGAAGTTACCTTTAGGCAAGTAGCAGCTTTAGAAATAATCTCACTCCTGTGATTAGAGTGCCAAGATGTGGTCATGGCCATGGTTTCACTAGCTAGAGGAACATATGGGTCACTACCAGGATTTGATCTGGGACTCTATTCATGCTTGTGTTAGATGGTTCTTGGACCTTTTCTTGCTTTTGTGGAGCAATTGATGATTTTGTCAAAATTACAGGGTTGTCATGCTTTTCTTGGACCTTTTCTTGCTTTTGTGGAGCAATTGATGATTTTGTCAAAATTACAGGGTTGTCATGCTAGATGCATTTGGTGAATTGGCTGATGTCTTGTCCTCTTGCTTAGAGGCTTGAGCATCCATAGGGGCATCTATCTTTGAGAGCTCTTGAGATTTCTTGGGATGAGTAACAATGTTTTGCTCTTTTCTCATTTCTTCCATGGAGTGATCCAGTCCTAGCATCATCAAATGAAGACTCGGGTTGATTCCAAGGTCCTCAGTGGCTACTTGCCAATCCAAAGGATAGCATTTCTTGGTGACAAGATCTATAAGAATGTTTGTTGCTATGTTATACTCCTAATCTTATCCCTTTAGAATTCCTTCCATCCATGTGCTCAAGGGTCTTTGAGAATTCTGCTCAGGCTTCATTTCTATTGTACCAATGGTCTCTTTTTGAATAACCCTAGATCTTGAAGTAGGTGCTTGAGGAGATTTTGGGCTATCTTTAGTGGAAGTTATTGTTATGTCCACTAAAGAGTCTAAAGAGCTAATCAAACTAGCATTTGAGCATGTAGCACTAGTAATCAGTTCTCCTTGTGGGTCCATGGTGGAGTTCTCAATTGAGCTAGGCATATCATTCATTTTCATAGCTTGTGAGTTTGAGCTAGGAAACTCATTCTCCTTGGCTTCCATAGCCACATTGGTAGTGAGCATCTCGTTGTTATCCCTCTCATGTGGAGGCATAATTGGAGCTTGTATTGCTGGAAAGCTTGGTGGTGGCATGATAGAAGATGATTGTCTTTGAGGTGATGTTCCCTCCAGTTCCAACACTCCAGCTTCTTCTACCTTATTTTCTTGAACTTATGATCTGGGCACATTTGTAGGTAGGGTGGCTGCAAGCAAGTGTCGCTCATTCTGAACTACCTTAGCAAATGAAATTGGTAACCTCTTGAAGATGCTCACCTAGTTTCATGGTACCAGATATAGCTTGCACAATTTCTTGCCAAAGGACTTCATAGATTTGTTGCGTGGACAAGTCCTTGAGTAGTTGGATCACAATGTTGTATTCCCAATCTACACTTTTGAGTACCCCATTCGTCCATGTGCTCATATATCCTCTAGAAGATGGAGCAACATTTGTCGAGTTCTTTGAATCCTCCAAGGTAGGTTGTATTGGAACTGCTTGAGTAATGGGCACTAATGGCTCTGTTTAGTCATTGTGTGCCCCCTGAGATTCTAGATTCATTATAGAGTTTGGCACTATGACATGCATTTGTTTTTGAAGTGCTATTTTTGAGGGTTGTGTAGACTGGGTGTTCTTTGACTCTTAATTTGTCAATTCTAATAGGATTTGTCTTGGTTTAGCTAGTTGGGTGCCAGATCCACTAGGGATAGGGTAGGGTTGGTTGGTGTAGTTTCTTGAGCAGGCATCAAGCATGTCAATCGTTTGCCGCTCACTTTGTACTATGCTCATGAGGTAACTGGCAATCTCTGGCAAGTTCTTAGCACCTTTTTCAAAGACACCAATAAACAATAAGATTTCTTGCCAATTAATACTATATAGATGTTGGGTAGCCAAATCCATAAGGACTTATTTCTCAATGTTGAATTGCCTGTATAGGTCCTTGAGCAATCCATTTATCCAAGTGCTTAAGGGTCCTCTAGAAGTTGGGCCAGCATTGGGAGGACACGGTTGAAGGGTTGACTTTGTGTTGGTGATGTGGGAGCTATGGGGTTGGCTTGGGATGGTTGAACTGCTAGCTTTTGTTGAGCACAAATCTCAATTTCCTCTTTTATTGCATTAATAGCTCGCCACATGGCTGCTACTCTTTCAACTTCCTCTTTGGTTCGGTCTCATCAGGCATAAGTTTTTGGTTGGGGGTGGTGTTCGGGCTAGCGCCACTACTAGCTAGTATGCTAGTGGAAACATAGGTCTTGGGCTTCATCTAAGGAACCACACAAAGATGTGGTGTCACCTAGTGCTAGCCTAAGGTTTTCTTGTATGCTCATGGCCATCCCCTCTACAAATGTAGAATCTATGGCCAACTAGCTTGATCCAATTAGAAGTGAAACGAAGGTTTTCTCAACCATTTATCGCTCTTGAGTGTGTTAATAAGCACCCTTGGTGTGAGGGGAACTAAGCTACATAAGAGGGAGAGAATACGAAGGCAGCTTAGGACTCAAGAGTCATGGATATGATCAATATAGGCTTGGATTAGAGAAAAACCTTACTAATGAGTCATGCAATGGCAAAGATGGCAGAGGAGCACAAGGGGGAGCAAGGGGGAGCAAGCTTGGGGTTATTAAGGACCCCAATAACCTGCTCTCTCTTCTTCTAGGGGAAAGGAAAGTTCATGCCTCTTGTGCAAATGTTAGGTTCCCCTGAATCAACCGCTACTAAAATCGATTACCCCTTCTTCCTAGTGGTAGCTGTAGGGTATACTAAGTGCTTTATATACACACGGATGTATTATTTGAAGGCTAGAAAAAGTTACAAGGCCCAGGCCAGAGGAGGCTAGCCTCTCCTACCTAGCATGTGTAGTTTGTGAAGTTGTGACGTTTATGTTTTACTGGTAGATTGAGATGTTAGTTGAAGAGCCATACCACATCAGAATCTACATGATAGTAAAAACCATCACTTGTAAAGAGTAAGTAAGTGGTTGATCACTCGATAATGGATACCAACTAGTAGAAGGCATGCTCAAGCCATGCTCATGAATAGAGGCAAGAAATGTTCACATTGCGTAGACCATTGGAGAATGATCACCTATGGATAGAGAAGGAGAGATGAACCAAGTCTGCTCTTGTAACCTTTCTTTGCGACGAGGACGAGGTTTGCACACTAGAGAAAGAAATCTTCCGTTTGAGTTTCCATGATTTTGTGCTTCTCTCTCTCTTTGTTTTTTTTTTCAAATAAATGCTATCGCCGACGGTGTGGCTTCTGTTTGCTTTTTTTTGGTATTTTTTTGTTCTTTTTTTTTAATGGTTTTCTTTTTTTTTTCTTTTGGTTTTTTTGGGTTTGTTATTGTTTTTGCATTTTAAAAAAAAAATAATGTACTCGAGAGGGAGATGTCATTGGTTTTTGTTTTTTTAATGGCTTTTGGTTTGTTATTGTTCTCTCTCTCTCTCTTTTGGTTTGTTATTGTTCTCTCTTTTTTTCAAATAAATGCTACAGCCGACGGTGTGACTTCTGTTTGCTTTTTTTTTGGTATTTTTTTGTTTTCTTTAAATGGTTTTCTATTTTTTCTTTTGTTTTGGTTTTTTTGGGTTTGTTATTGTTCTTGTATTTTTTTTAAAAAATAATGTAGGGAGACGTCATAGGTTTTTGTTTTTTTTTTATGGCTTTTGGTTTCTTTTTTTAATTTGTTTTTTTATTATTGGCACCAATGAGGTGTGTGCGCCCTCCCAGTCCAGTGACCTTCAGCAGCTCAACAACCCCAATGGCGAGCTCTCCTCCTCCCTTGCGCTAATGACCGGCCTTCAGCAGCAGCTGGACGTCGCTCGCAATCTGTTGTTCAGGCAGATATTGGTCGACCGGCGGGCCTAGCATCGTGATGAGTGTGGAGTTTAATGGTTAGCGCTGACAGACGTTAAAGGTCATGGATCCCAGCGCTGGCAGATGAGGAGCAGGCCTTTGCAGGCACTGGAGTAGTTGTTTGCATGTGTAGCATGCATTCGATGCAGAGGGGGCGATGCAGTCAAACTACACGACAACAATGGTGGTTTTTTCTAACTCTGCGAGATTAGGTCACCTGTCTTTCAACCTCTGCGTGGAAAAAAAAACCAGTTTTGTTAGCCTCCCCTCATGACTAAGTCACACCGGGTTGGAGTGTTGGGATCAATTAGCTGAAAACGTTGGTGATCACATCTAGTATCGTGCGCCGTCGGATCTCCTCCGTCACCACCAAAGTAAACTTGGACCACAAGTAAACTCGGACCAGGAACACCGGTCACTCGGCAGTGAAAAGCGGGAATGCAGTCACCGAGAACTAAAGTAAACTCGGACCAATAGTAAACTTGGGCCAATAGTAAACTCGGACCAACATAATTGTCATTACGATGCGTGTGCGAGCAAAATTTATGGTCTTTAATGGGGAATATACTGATGACAGTGAACTCGGACCAGCAATAAACTCAGACTAGAAGTAAACTTGGGCTGTCAAAGTAAACTCGGTCCATTACCTTCTATCAAATTTTAACACAGTCCATAGAATGCATTTTTCTTTACATTTTTTCAATCACTTCTCCATCCATATTGAGATTTCTTCTATCTTTCTCTGAAATTTGGAAGTACATTCTTCAATTATATATGTTATCATTTACAATAGATAGGAATTAAATCTCAATTACAGAAAGCATGATTGAAATAGAAGTGATAATGTGGGATATGTATTGTGTTCTTCAAATGAAGCTTTATACAATCTTAATCAGTTTATGTTCTTTGAAGGATGGATTTATTGAACCAAGACCAAAGCGACTTCAATATTGAAGACTGCTCCAATGGTGATAGAATTCACTCCTCATCGAGTGATGATTCAGATGTGGAAAATCTTTTCCGAGATAGCAATGAAAGTATTCATGTTCGATCCAATCAAAGTAACATTGTTTCACCCAATCCCATGTTATATTTGTCTCCTAAATACTATTCGTTTAA